>NC_080381.1:94504719-94804719 GCF_014773155.1 Arachis stenosperma | reverse complement strand
CTCCTGCTCATATGAAAGAGAAGAGAACAAGAAAATATAGAATCCTCTATGTCACAGTATAGAGATTCCTTGAGGTGTCAGAGGAACAGAATAATAGAAGAAAGAGGTAGAAGAATTCGAACTTAATCAGATAGAGTTCGAATTGTGCATTGAGAAGGAGTGGTACTCCATAAATAGATGGATGTGAGAAGAGAGGAGGAGCTTTTTCGAAAATTAAGTTAAGGAATTTGAAAACATTTTGAAAAACACTAATTAATTTTCGAAAATAAGAGTGGGAAAGAAATCAAGTGATTTTTGAAAAAGATTTTGAAATTAGAAGTCAAAAAGATTTGATTGAAAACTATTTTGAAAAAGATGAGGTTAAGAAGATATGATTGGTTTTAAAAAATATGTGATTGAAAAGATATGATTTGAAAACAATTTTAAAAAGATTTGATTTTAAAAATTAATGACTTGGCTATCAAGAAAAGATATGATTCAAACATTAAACCTTTCTCAACAGAAAAGGCAACATACTTGAAATGTTGAATCAAATCATTAATTGATAGCAAGTATCTTTGAAAAAGGAAAGAAATTTATTTTGAAAACATTTGATTGAAAAGATATGATTTGAAAAAGATTTGATTTTTAAAAACTTTGAAAACTTAAAAAAAAATTGATTTGAAAACAAAATCCTCCCCCTTGTGCCATCCTGGCGTTAAACGCCCAGAATGGTGCACATTCTGGCGTTTAACGCCCAATGCACTACCTTTTTGGGCGTTAAACGCCCAACCAGGCACCCTGGCTGGCGTTTAAACGCCAGTCTGTCCTTCTTCACTGGGCGTTTTGAACGCCCAGCTTTTTCTGTGTAATTCCTCTGCTGCATGTTCTGAATCTTCAGTTCCCTGTACTATTGACTTGAAAATAGAACCAAGATCAAATAAACAATGCATTGCAAGACACCAAACTTAAAATTAGACACTAGACTCAAACAAGAAACATAAAATATTTTTGGTTTTTATGATTTTGAATTTTTTTTTTGTGTTTTTTCGAAAATTATATGGAAATAGAAAATAAAAGTTTCAGAATTCTTAATTTGGATTCCAGGAATCATTGCAATGCTAGTCTAAGACTCCGGTCCAGGAATTAGACATGGCTTCTCAGCCAGCCAAGCTTTCAAAGAAAGCTTCGGTCCAAAACACTAGACATGGCCAATGGCTAGCCAAGCCTTAGCAGATCATTGCTCCAATAGCAAGATTGATAGAGATCAACAAGCTCTTGTGATGATCAGTTGAAACCTCGGTCCAATAAGATTAGACATGGCTTCTCAGCCAGCCAGACTTCAACAGATCATCATGAAACACTAGAATTCATTCATAAGAACTCTGAAGAAAAATACCTAATCTAAGCAACAAGATGAACCGTCAGTTGTCCATACACGAAACAATCCCCGGCAACGGCGCCAAATACTTGGTGTGCGAAATTGTGATCACTACTTTTCACAACTCAAATAATCCCTAGTAATGGCCTCAAAAACTTGGTGCTCAATACCATGGCATAAACACAACTTTGCACAACTAACCAGCAAGTGCACTGGGTCGTCCAAGTAATAAACCTTACGCGAGTAAGGGTCGATCCCACGGAGATTGTTGGTATGAAGCAAGCTATGGTCACCTTGTAAATCTCAGTCAGGCAGACTCAAATGGGTATAGTGATAAACGAATAAAACATAGAGATAAAGATAGAGGTACTTATGCAATTCATTGGTAGGAACTTCAGATAAGCGTATGAAGATGCCTTCCCTTCCGTCTCTCTGCTTTCCTACTGTCTTCATCCAATCCTTCTTACTCCTTTCCATGGCAAGCTTATGCAAGGGTTTCACCGTTGTCAGTGGCTACCTCCCATCCTCTCAGTGGAAATGTTCAACGCACCCTGTCACGGCACGGCTATCCATCTGTCGGTTCTCAATCAGGCCGGAATAGAATCCAGTGATTCTTTTGCGTCTGTCACTAACGCCCCGCCTTCAGGAGTTTGAAGCGCGTCACAGTCATTCAATCATTGAATCCTACTCAGAATACCACAGACAAGGTTAGACCTTCTGGATTCTCTTGAATGCCGCCATCAGTTCTTGCCTATACCACGAAGACTCTGATCTCACGGAATGGCTGGCTCGTTTGTCAGGCGAGCACTCGGTTGTCAGGCGATCAACCATGCATCGTGTATCAGGAATCCAAGAGATATTCACCCAATCTAAGGTAGAACGGAGGTGGTTGTCAGTCACACGTTCATAGGTGAGAATGATGATGAGTGTCACGGATCATCACATTCATCAAGTTGAAGAACAAGTGATATCTTGGACAAAGAACAAGCGGAATTGAATAGAAGAACAATAGTAATTGCATTAATACTCGAGGTACAGCAGAGCTCCACACCTTAATCTATGGTGTGTAGAAACTCCACCGTTGAAAATACATAAGAACAAGGTCTAGGCATGGCCGAATGGCCAGCCTCCCAAAGTGATCTAAGATAGCATAAAAATGAAGATAGCTACCCCGATATCTCAATACAATAGTAAAAGGTCCTACTTATAGAAAACTAGTAGCCTAGGGTGTACAGAGATGAGTAAATGACATAAAAATCCACTTCCGGGCCCACTTGGTGTGTGCTTGGGCTGAGCAATGAAGCAATTTCGTGTAGAGACTCTTCTTGGAGTTAAACGCCAGCTTTTATGCCAGTTTGGGCGTTTAACTCCCATTTAGGTGCCAGTTCCGGCGTTTAACGCTGGAATTTCTGAGGGTGACTTTGAACGCCGGTTTGGGCCATCAAATCTTGGGCAAAGTATGGACTATCATATATTGCTGGAAAGCCAAGGATGTCTACTTTCCAACGCCGTTGAGAGCGCGCCAATTGGGCTTCTGTAGCTCCGGAAAATCCACTTCGAGTGCAGGGAGGTCAGAATCCAACAGCATCTGCAGTCCTTTTCAGTTCTGGATCAGATTTTTGCTCAGGTCCCTCAATTTCAGCCAGAAAATACCTGAAATCACAGAAAAACACACAAACTCATAGTAAAGTCTAGAAAAGTGAATTTTAACTAAAAACTAATAAAAATATACTAAAAACTAACTAGATCATACTAAAAACATACTAAAAGCAATGCCAAAAAGCGTACAAATTATCCGCTCATCACAGATCTGTGATACTGTTAAGACCAATGGGGTTGATCCCGAGGTCTATAGACTTATGCTTTTCCCCTTTGCTGTGAGAGACAGAGCTAGGACATGGTTGGACTTACAACCTAGAGAAAGCCTGAACTCTTGGGACAAGCTGGTCATTGCTTTCCTAACCAAATTCTTTTCACCTCAAAAGATGAGTAAGCTCAGAGTGAATGTCCAAACCTTCAGACAGAAGGAAGGTGAATTCCTCTATGAAGCTTGGAAAAGATACAAGCAATTAACCAAAAGGTGTCCTTCTGACATGTTTCCAGAATGGAGCATCATATGTATACTCTATGATGGTCTGTCTGAGTTATCCAAGAAGTCATTGGACCACTTTGCTGGTGGATCTCTTCATCTGAAAACGCCTGCAGAAGCCTAGGAACTCATTGAAATGGTTGAAAATAACCAGTTCGTGTACACTTCTGAGAGAAATCCTGTGAATAATGGGGTAACTCAGAGAAAAGGAGTTCTTGAGATTGACACTCTGAATGCCATATTGGCTCAAAACAAAATATTGACTCAGCAAGTCAATATGATTTCTCAGAGTCTGACTGGATTGCAAGCTAAAGGCGCCTCCTCTGAAGGAGAAGCTTATGGCCTTGAGAATCCTGCAATGGAAGAGTGAATTACATGGGAGATTCTTATGGAAACACCTATAATCCTTCATGGAGGAATCACCCAAATTTCTCATGGAAGGATCAATAGAAGCCTCAACAAGGCTTCAATAACAATAATGGTGGGAGAAACATGTTTGGGAATAGCAAGCCTTTCCCATCATCTTCTCAGCAACAGACAGAGAATTCTGAGCAGAGCCTCTCTAGCTTAGCAAACATAGTCTCTAATCTATCTAAGACCACCCTCAGTTTCATGACTGAGGCACAGTCTTCCATAAGAAATTTGGAGGCACAAGTGGGTCAACTGAGTAAAAAAATCACTAGAATTCCTCCTAGTACTCTCCCAAGCAATACAGAAGAGAATCCAAAAGGAGAGTGCAAGGCCATTAATACAACCAAAATGGCTGAACCTATAAAAGAGGAGAAGGACGTGATTCATAATAAGGAAGACCTCATGGGACGTCCACTGGACTACAAGGAGTCCCCTATTGAGGAACCATAGGAATCTGAGGCTCTTCTAGAGACCATAGAGATTCCACTGAACATACTATTACCATTCATTAGCTCTGACAAATATTCTTCATCTGTAGAGGATGAAAATCTTACTGAAGAGTAAGTTGCTCAATATCTAGTAGCAATCATGTAGCTGAATGCCAAATTATTTGTTAATGAGACTAGGAAGGATGAACCTCCATTGCTCATCAATGAACTAAGTGCATTGGTTCAGCTGAAGTTGCCTCAAAAGAAAGAAGATCCCAGAAGGTTCTTAATACCTTGCACCATAGGCACCATGACCTTTGGAAAGGCTCAGTGTGACCTAGGATCAAGTATCAACCTCATGCCATTCTCTGTAATGGAGAAACTAGGGATCTTTGAGGTACAAGCTGCAAGAATCTCACTGGAGATAGCAGACAAATAAAAAAAACAGGCTTATGGACTTGTAGAGGATGTCTTGGTAAAGGTTGAAGGCCTTTACATCCCTGCTGATTTCTTAATCCTAGACACTGTGAAGGATGAGGATGAATCCATCATCCTTGGAAGACCCTTCCTAGCCACAGCAAGGGCTGTGATTGATGTGGACAGAGGAGAGTTAGTCCTTCAATTGAATAAGGACTACCTTGTGTTTAAGGCTCAAGGATCTTCTTCTGTAAACATGGAGAATAAGCATGAAAAGCTTCTCTCAATACAGAGTGAGACAGAGCCCCTACACTCAAACTCTAAGTTTGGTGTTGGAAAGCCATAATCATGCTCTGAGCACCTGTGAAGCTCTGTAAGAGCTTCCTGTCAAGCTATTGACATTAAAAAAGTGCTTATTGAGAGGAAACCCAATTTTATTTTATTTATCTATGTTATTTTATGTTTTCTTTAGGATCATGATCATGTGGAGTCACAAAAAAAACTACAAAAATTAAAGAAAAATAAAAAAATAGCATCAAAAATGGCACACCTTGGAGGACGAGCTTACTGGCGTTTAAATGCCAGTAGGGATACCAAAATGGTGTTTAACGCCCAGCCTAGCACCATTCTGGGCGTTTAAATGCCAGAACTGGCAGGCAAACTGACGTTTAAACGCCAATAAAGGTATAAAAATGGGAGTTTAAATGCCCAGTCTGGCACCTTTCTCGGTGTTTAAACGCTAGAAAAGGGCAGTAGACTGGCGTTTAAATGCTAGAAAAGGGCATCAGCCCGACATTTAAATGCCAGGAATGGCACATAGAGGGCGTTTAATGCCAGAATGGTGCATGGATAAGAAATCCTTGACACCTCAGGATCTGTGGACCCTACAAGACCCCCACCTACCTCAACTCACTCTCTCTCTTCTTCACACTTCTCCATAACACTCTACCCAAAACACCACTCACCTATCAAATCCTTCCCTCTTCCCCATATTCTCTTCACCACTCACATCCATCTCCTAATTCCCAAAAACCTATCATACAACCCACCTACACCCCCCTACTCAAATTCAGACCATTTTCCTCCCAAACCCAACCTTTCTCACACGAACCAACTCCCTCTCTTTCCCTATATATAGCCTTCCTTAATCCTTCATTTTCACACATCACATACACTTAAAACCCCCTTGGCCGAACCCTCTCAAGCCTCCATCTCCCACTTTTCTTCTTCCTCTTCTACTCTCTTCTTTCTTCTTTTGCTCGAGGACAAGCAAACCTCATAAGTTTGGTATGGAAAAAAGCCTTGCTTTTTAATTTTTCATAACCACTAATGGCACCTAAGGCCGAAGAAACCTCAAGAAAGAGGAAAGGAAATGTAATTGCTTCCACCTCCGAGTCATGGGAGATGGAAAGGTTCATCTCAAAGGTCCATCAAGACCACTTCTATAAAGTTGTGGCTAAGAAGGAGGTGATCCCCGAGGTCGCTTTCAAGCTCAAAAGGAGAAAATATTCGGAGATCCGACATGAGATTAGGAGAAGAGGATGGGAAGCTCTCACCAATCCCATTCAACAAGTCGGAATCTTAATGGTTCAAGAGTTCTATGCTAATGCATGGATCACTAAGAACCATGATCAAAGTATGAACCCGGACCCAAAAAATTGGCTCACAATGGTTCGGGGAAATACTTAGATTTCAGTGCAGAAAATGTGAGGTTGGCATTCAACTTGCCAATGATGCAAGGAGATCCTCATCCGTTCACAAGAAGGGTCAACTTTGATCAAAGATTGGACCAAGTCCTCATGGACATCTGCATGGAAGGAGCACAATGGAAGAGAGACTCCAAAGGCAAGCCGGTTCAACTAAGAAGGCTTGACCTTAAGCATGTGGCTAGAAGATGGTTGGAGTTCATCCAACGCTCTATCATTCTTACTAGCAACCGATCCGAAGTAACTGTGGATCGGGCTATCATGATCCAGAGCATCATGATTGGAGATGAAGTGGAAGTCTATGAGATCATACCTCTAGAACTGTACAAAGTGGCTGACAAGCCCTCCACTTTGGCAAGTTTAGCCTTTCCTCATCTCATTTGTCACCTATGCAATTTAGCTGGAATTGTCATAGAGGAAGACATCCTCATTGAAGAGGACAAGCCTATCACTAAAAAGAGGATGGAGCAAACAAGAGAGCCCACTCATGGACCTCATTAAATGCATGAGGAAGTCCCTCGTCAAGAAATCCCTGAGATACCTCAAGGGATGCATTTTCCTCTACACAACTATTGGGAGCAACTCAACACTTTTCTAGGAGATTTGAGTTTCAATATGGAGCAACTAAGGATGGAACACCAAGAGCATTCCATCATCCTCCATGAAATTAGAGAAGACCAAAGAGCCATAAGGGAAGAACAAAAAAGGCAAGGAAGAGACATTGGGAGCTCAAGCACTCCATAAGATCTTCAAGAGGAAGAACTAGCCGCGATCACTAAGGTGGACCCGTTCTTTAATTTCCTTGGGCTTATTTTTCTATTTTCTCGATTTTTATGCTTTATATTTGACTATGTTTTTGCTTCATTAAATGATCATTAGTGTCTAATGTCTATGTCTTAAAGCTATGAATGTCCCATAAATCCTTCACCTTTCTTAAACGAAAAATGTTCCTAATTACAAAAGAACAAGAAGTACATGGATTTCGACTTTTATCTGGAAATTAGTCTAATTATTTTGATGTGGTGGCAATACTTTTTGATTTCTGAATGAATGCTTGAACAGTGCATATTTTTTATAGTGAAGTTTATGAATGTTAAAATTGTTGGCTCTTGAACAGTGCATATTTTTCTGTGGCATTTATGTTTTCGGTGGTAATACTGGAAAACAAAGTGCTTAGGGTCACGGCCAAGAGTAACTGTGTTCAAGAATCAACATACTAAACTAGGAGAATCAATAACACTATCTAAATTCTGAGTTCCTAATGGATGCCAATCATTATGAACTTCAAAGTATAAAGTGAGATGCCGAAACTGTTCAGAGGCAAAAAGCTACTAGCCCCGCTCATCTAATTAGGACTAAGTTTCATTGATATTTTGAGATTTATTGTATATTATCTTCTTTTTATCCTATTTTGTTTTCAGTTGCTTGGGGACAAGCAACAATTTAAGTTTGGTGTTGTGATGAGTGGATAATTTATACGGTTTTTTGCATTGTTTTTACATAGTTTTTAATATCTTTTAGTTACTTTTTAGTATATTTTTATTAGTTTTTATGCAAAAATCACATTTCTGGACTTTACTATGAGTTTGTGTGTTTTTCTGTGATTTCAGGTATTTTCTGGCTGAAATTGAGGGACTTGAGCAAAATTCTGATTCAGAGGCTGAGAAAGGACTGAAGATGATGTTGGATTCTGACCTCCCTGCACTCGAAGTGGATTTTCTAGAGCTACAGAAGCCCAATTGACGCGCTTTAAATTGCAATAGAAAGTAGACATCGTGGGCTTTCTAGAAATGTATAATAATTCATACTGTGCCCGAGATTTGATGGCCCAAACTGGCGTCCAAATGCCCACCAGAGACCCTTTTCTGGCATAAAACACTAGAATTGGCACCAAAGCTGGAGTTAAACGCCCAAAATGGCACCAAAACTGGCGTTTAAACTCCAAGAAGAGCCTATGCACGTGAAAGCCTCAATGCTTAGCCCAAGCACACACCAAGTGGGCCCCGGAAGTGGATTTATGCACTATCTACACTTAGTTACTCATTTTCTGTAAACCTAGTTTACTAGTTTAGTATAAATAGCACTTTTTACTATTGTATTCATATCTTTAGATCATTTTTGAGACTATCTTTGGATCACATTTGATCTCTTTATCACGTTTTGGGGGCTGGCCATTCGGCCATGCTTGGACCTTCATCACTTATGTATTTTCAACGGTGGAGTTTCTACACCTCAGAGATTAAGGTGTGGAGCTCTGCTGTTCCTCATGAATTAATGCACAGTACTATTATTTTTCTATTCAATTCACGCTTATTCTTGTTCCAAGATATTCACTCGTACTTCAATCTGATGAATGTGATGATCCGTGACATGCATCATCATCCTCCCTTATGAACACATGCCTGACAACCACCTCCATTTTATCTGCGATAGCTTGAGTGTGTATCTCTTAGCCTCCTGTCTCACGATGCATGGTCGCCTCTCCTGACAATAGAGCCTTCCATTCCGTGAGATCAGAGTCTTCGTGGTATAAGCTAGAATCAATTGGCAGCAATCTTGAGATCCGAAAAGTCTAAACCTTGTCTATGATATTCCGAGTAAGATCTGGGATGGGATGACTATGACGAGCTTCAAACTCATGACTGTTGGGTGCAGTGAAAGTGTGCAAAAGGATCAATGGATCTTATTCCGACACGATTGATAACTGACAGCTGATTAGCGATGCGGGAAACCGTAGCGGACATGTTTTCACTGAGAGGACGGATGGTAGCCATTGACAACGGTGATCTACCAACGTACAGCTTGCCATGGAAGAGAGTACGCATGATTGGATAAGGATAATAGGAAAGCAGAGGCTCAGAAGGAACAAAGCATCTCCAAATGCTTATCTGAAATTCCCACCAATGAATTGCATAAGTATCTCCATCCTATTTTATGTTTTATTTGTCTTTTAATTATCAAAACCTCATAACCATTTGAATCTGCCTGACTAAGATTTACAAGATGACCATAGTTTGCTTCAAGCCGACAATCTCCGTGGGATCGACCCTCACTCACGTAAGGTATTACTTGGACAACCCAGTGCACTTGCTGGTCAGCTGCGCGGAGTTGTGAGAGAAATGTGAACTCACGATTTTGTGTACCCAAGCTCTGTTGTAATTCAATGGATCAATCATAGTTCTTGTTATTCTTCTCCTTTTCATTCTCTTTAATTTGCTTGAAAGCTTTCGATCTTCATCCAATTGAGCAATTGTCTCGGAAGAAAAATTGTTCATACTTGGATTTCCTTGGAACCTTGGAAGAGGAATGAGGAAATCATGCTAGATAGGCTTTCTCATGTTGGACTAGATTGGGGGTTGGATGGATATAGTGACATATAATCCTCCCGATACTTTGATATAGAAAAACATGTGGTATAATCAGTGATCGCACTTCATCTCTTCCCATGAGCAATTAGATCAAGGAATTGAGCAATTGTTCAAGCTTAGAGAGATTGGATTGCCAAGGAACTGGGATTCAATCACCTAAGATTTCCAAGAGATCAAAGAGTTGCATGGATTGAGGAAGAAATAAGAATGAACTTGATCCGGAAAATACAACATCTCCTAAACCCAATGAGCTTCCCCATTCTCATCTTACCATTCTCTATATTTTGTTGTTTACTTTGATGTTCATTATCCCCATCCCCATTTACTTTTTTGCAATTTACTTTCTGTGATTTACTTTATGCCATTTACATTCAGCTATTTACTTTTTCGTCATTTACATTTCTTGCTATTTACATTTCCCGCCATTTAAATTTTTGCAAATCTCAACTCAATTCTGTTTTGTTCAACTTGAACATTCCTCTGATTAAAGTTGCTCAACCAATCAATCCCTGTGGGATTCGACCTCACCCTATTGTTAGTTTTTACTTGACGACAATTCGCTATACTTGCCGAAGGAAATTTGTAGCATACAGATTTCACGCATCAAGTTTATGGCGCCGTTGTCGGGGTTTGATTTTGCATTGACAATGATTAAATCGGAGGATAACTAGATTGAACATTTTATTTTCTTTTGTTGATTAGAATCATTTCAGCTTGTTTACTTTCATTCTCAGCAATTTTAGTTATTTTTCATTGTTTATTTACATTCTTGCATACTAAACTACTAACTGTTTGACAAATTGCACCAATCACTCTAACCACAATTCTTAACGAGAGAGATTTCTTCACTTGTTTTCTTTTGCTTGTTTTGCTGTGTGTATGACAGGTAGAAGAGGAGGAGCTTCAACTTCTTTTGATAGTGAACCTGAGTGGACCTTCCTCAGATTAAAGAGGAAAGCACGAGGTAAAGGAATAGTTGGAGAGGAAGAGGTGGAAGAAAATCTAGACATTACCATGGAAGAAGAAGTACATAATCATGTTGGATAGGGTGATGGCAATCATGTTGGGCAGGAGAGAAGAGTTCTAGGGTCTTTCGTCAATCCAAACTTAGGAAATTGTTGAAGTAGTATCCTAAAACCAACCATTCATGCTAACAACTTTGAGCTAAAACCTCAACTCATCACCCTGGTTCAAAATAATTGTTCATTTGGAGGAGGTGCCCAAGAAGATCCCAACCAACATCTAACAACATTCTTGAGAATCTGTGCCTTTGTGAAGGCCAATGGTGTTCATCCTGACACTTATAGATTACTCTTGTTCTCCTTTTCTCTTAGGGACAAAGCATCTAAGTGGCTTGAATCCTTTCCTAAGGAGAGTCTTACCACCTGGAAGCATGTCGTCAACAAGTTTCTAACAAAGTTCTACCCTCCACAGAGGATAATTAAGTTGAGAACGGAGGTGCAAACTTTCAGGCAACTGGATGGAGAAACTTTATATGAAGCCTGGGAAAGATATAAGGAGCTAACAAGGAGATGTCCTCCTGATATATTCAATGAATGGGTGCAGCTGCATATTTTATATGAAGGTCTTTCTATAGAAGCAAAGAAGGCCCTGGAACACTCTTCAGTAGGCTTTCTCAATATTAAAAAGACCATAGAAGAGGCCATAGATATCATTGAAACAATAGCCAATAATGAGTACTTCTATGCCTCAGAGCGGAGCACCAACAGAGGAGCGATGGAGCTGAGCCATATGGATGCATTGCTAGCTTAGAACGACTTTATTACAATTTAATTAGCAGAACTCACCAAGCAGATGGAGAGAAACTAGGTTGCAACAGTCAATACTCAACCACGAACTCAAGAATGGGTGAATACAGAGAAAGAATGTGAATGGGAGCAGGCCAATTATGTTGGAAATTCATCAAGATAACCCTATGATCCACACTCCAAGAACTACAATCCTGGTTGGAAAAACCACCCAAACTTTGGGTGGGAAAACCAGCAGAACCAAACCCAAGACCATAGACCTCAAATCTCCACCTATTACAACAATTCTATTTATCAACACCCCAACCTGAGACCATATTAACCCCCACATAACACTTCCTTCCAGCCTCCATACCAAGCACAAAATAGCTAACCTCAACCTCCACTTTCCAACCCACAAGCATCTGAGGATAGACTATCCTGAATTGAGGCCATGCTTAAAGAACTTTGCATGGAGTCCAAGGACATGAGAACTTTCAAAGAGGAGGTGAGATCTAATACACAAAAACAGGGGGCTGCCATTAAGAAGCTTGAGGCATAAGTTGGATATCTATCAAACCAAATCCCTACCCACAAGTCTCCTAGTGATACCATGGAAAACCCAAGGGAGGAATGTAAGGCCATTACACTGAGCAGTGGGAAGGAAGTGAAGGAAGCCTTAAAGGAAACACAAGGGAAGAAAGTGGATGAAAGCATAAGTGACAAAGAAGAAACACAAGCACCTGCCTCTAACCCACCCCAAGAAAAAGAAGTCCTGAGACCATATGTTCCAAAAGCTCCTTACCCTCAACGATTGAGGAAGAATGAAAAGGACAATCAATTCTCCAAATTCTTAGAAGTTTTCAAGAGACTCCAAATCAACATCCCCTTTGCTAAAGCACTAGAGCAAATCCCACTCTATGCCAAGTTTTTGAAGGAGTTAATGACCAAGAAGAGGAGCTGGAGAAATGATGAAACTGTGGTGTTAACAGAGGAGTGCAGTGCTATTATTCAACACAAATTACCTCCGAAATTGAAGGACCCTGGGAGCTTCCAAATATTGTGTTCTAGGAGAAATCACTGTGGAAAAAGCCTTATGTGATTTGGGAGCCAACATGAATTTAATGTCCTTAGCAATAATGAAAAGAATGAATATTGAGGAAGCCAAACCAATAAGAATAGCTCTTCAATTAGCGAACCGATCATTCAAATTTTCCCATGTAGTTGAAGACTTGTTGGTAAAGGTGGGAGACTTCATCTTCCCAGTAGATTTTGTGGTGTTGGACATGGAGGAAGATGCCAAAGCTTCAATCATTCTTGGAAGGCCATTTCTAGCAATAGCTGGAGCCATCATCGACGTCCAAAAAGGAGAAATCGTCCTTAAACTACATGATAAGAAAATGGTATTCAGTGTGTTCAAGGCCATGAGTTACCCATGGGAATCACTAGGAAAATGCATGAGGTTGGATGCAGTAGAGGTCTGGGTACAAGAAACCCTTAAAGATGAAGAACTTGAGGAGGCGGTAGAAGAAGACTCCCCATCAAACAGTGACACAGTAGAAATTCAATCAGCCAAGGTACTCATTCCAAGCACATTAGATGAGAAGAAGGAAGAGAATGAAGCACCCAAACTTGAACTGAAAGCATTGCCTTCCACTCTCAAGTATGCATACTTGGGAAGTGATGAGAGCTACCCAGTGATCATCAATTCTGCTCTAAGTAAAGAGCAAGAGAAGGAGTTAATTAAAGTTCTACAAAAGTACCAAGATGCTATTGGATGGACCCTTGTTGACTTGAAAGGGATAAGCCCTTCCATGTGCATGCATAAGATCCTGTTAGAAGATGATGCCAAGCCCTCTATTCAACCCAAAGAAGGTTGAACCCAGTCATGAAAGAGGTGGTACAAAAGATGGTAATGAAGCTATGGCGGGCAGGGGTGATCTATCCAATTTCGGATAGCCCATGGGTGAGTCCTGTCCAACTAGTTCCCAAGAAAGAGGAATCACTATGGTGCCTAATGAGAGGAAGGAACTCATCCCTCAAGAACTGTCACGGGATGGTGAATGTGCATTGATTACAGAAAGCTCAATGAGGCCACAAGAAAGGACCATTTTCCACTTCCCTTCAAGGACCAGATGTTGGAAATACTTGCAGGACATGCATACTATTGCTTCTTGGACGGTTACTCAGGCTACAACCAAATTGTGGTTGACCCAAAGGACCAAGAGAAAACATCTTTTACTTGCCTATGTGGGGTCTTTGCTTATAGACGTATGTCCATGCACCTGCCACTTTCCAAAGATGCATGTTGTCCATCTTTTCAGACATGATTGAAAAATTCGTTGAGGTTTTCAGGGATGATTTTTTAGTGTTTGGTGGTTCTTTCCCTAATTGCTTACACCATCTTGCCTTGGTGCTAAAGAGATGCCAATAGACTAATCAAGTTTTAAACTGGGAGAAATGACATTTTACGGTAACTGAAGGGATAGTCCCTGGCCATAAGATCTCTAATAAAGGCATAGAGGTGGACAGGGCTAAGATGGAAGTAATTGAGAAATTACCTCCACCAATAATGTTAAAGAAATTAGGAGCTTCCTAGGACATGCTGGGTTTTTCAAAAGGTTCATTAGAGATTTTTCAAAAATTGCCAAACCTTTTGGTAATCTACTTGTCTGTGATGTACCTTTTATTTTTTATCAATAATGCATGATGGCTTTCGAATATCTCAAAAGAATACTTTCCTCAGTTCCCATCATAGCCCCACCAAACTGGGTTTTACCTTTTGAAATGATGTGCGATGCATCAGATTTTGCTATTGGGGCAATATTAGGATAAAATAAAGATAAATTAGAGCATGTCATATACTATGCCAGCAAAGTCTTTAATGAAGGTCAAAAGAAATACACCACCACTGAAAAGAAATTACTAGCCATAGTGTTTATATTTGATAAATTTAGATCATATCTCATTGTTTCTAAAGTGATTGTTTTCATTGATCATACAGCACTGAAATATCTACTTGCCAAACAAGAGTCAAAACCAAGATTGAGAAGGTGGATCTTACTGCTTCAGGAGTTCAACATTGAGATTAAAGATAGGAAGGGAGTAGAGAACAAGGTAACAGACCACCTATCAAGAATCCCTTGTGAAGAAGGCAACACACACACCCCGTGTGTGAATGAATGTTTCCCAGACGAGCAGTTGATGTTAATTCAGAAGGCACACTGGTTCGCGAATATTGCCAAATTTAAAGACCACAAGGAAGCTACCTTTGGAAATCAACAAACATCAAAAGAGAAAGCTCATCAATGATGCCAAGTATTTCATCTGGAACGAACCATACCTCTTCAAAAAATATTCAAATGGAATACCTAGAAAATGCATCTCAGAGGAAGAAGAACTGGAAGTCTTATGGAATTGTCATGGTTCTTGTTATGGAAGGCATTTTGGAGGAGAAAGAACTGCGGTCAAAGTACTGCATTGTGGATTCTTTTGGCCCACCATCTCCATGGATGCAAAAGAACTGGTGAAGAATTGCAATGTGTAACGACCCAATTTTCAGTACACCTAGGACATACCGGAAACTGAGCGCTACCAATTTGTCATCCTAATTATTATCTATTATTTATTATATGAGCATGATTCGTTGTTAAAAGCATAGTTATTTTGCGAGGTACTTTTTTTTAAAACGTTTGGATTAATAAACATAATCATTTATAATCAATTCATAAATAATAACAGATAAAACAGTTATAAACAACCACACATAAATAAATCACAAGTAGTTGACAACATTCGGTGATTCAGCCTTTATTAGAGTATAGACTTTTAGTTAGAACACCCCTAGATATAGCTAGATAATAACTATATATATATATATATATATATATATATATATATATATATATATATATATATATATATATTATACATACAACATCCCAAGCCCTGACCTGTTCAAGAAGTTCCTAAGCTGGCACCCAGGCTAGCCTAGACTCTATACTTACCTAGTCCCTCTAAACTACTAAAGTGAGGGAAAATACATTCTAAGTCTTTAAAACTCAAGTCAGGTCGAATGTCATCAAAAGGTGGAAGGTCGTCTATCACTCCTCTTCACGATCATACATTGCCATATGACGTCCCACTGGTACTCCATAAAGTAGCCATACAACAGGAGTCTCGTACACAAGATTTAGGTTAAAGTTCACGTACAAATGGGATGCAGACTTTGGTTGGTCTCACCGTATATACATATGAACAGAGAACGGGATTCACCCTAGACTCAAAAGACTACCTTGAGCGGAATCCTCTTTACGAACGATCATCAGCAAACTACGGAAGGGTACTCATGCTTCCATCTGGAGGGGGAAGGGAGAGAGAAAGGGTAAGAACTAGGGATTTCTTAGAAGGGCCGGGGTTATTAGTTAAGTTCATTAAGTCCGTGTTGTTTAGCAGACGAATAGAAAAATACCGAGAAGTAGTGAACAGAAGATATAGATAAATAGAGAAAATAGAAAAAAAAACAGAAAGCAGAACGCAAACAAAGAATACAAGAAAATAAAACACAAATACAAAGAATAGAATACAAACAAACAAAGCATAGATTCATTCGACAATCATAACAGAGGAAATGCACAACCAAGTATGATGCATGTCTGTCCTATGCAGGCCATGAGCTCACGTGTCGGTTTACACCCTGCAGCCCGACATTACCTAGGAACAAGTCGCAGATATGGTTTCCCTTTGTGTCCTTAGTGCATACGTGTCGGTGGCAAGAATACCACTCCTTCGTGACTACCGGCAGTCGGTGCAAAGCTCGAGCCCATAATATACGCACAAGGGGAAACAATGATCCTCAGTTCGTGGGCGTCCCTGAGATCAATTCACAAACAAAACAATGATCCTCAGTTCGTGGGATTCCCCGAAATCAACATACAACAACAAACACGATCCTCAGTTCGTAGGCTATACCCGAGATCAATACTCAACAATACAGTAATCTTCAGTTCGTGTGTTTTTCTGCTCTTTTTTTCTATGTCTCTTTACTCTGCTCTAATTACTCTTTTCTCTAAGTCGCTTTACTCTGCTCTGCTTACTCTTTTCTCTTAGTCTCTTTACTCTGTTTTGATTACCCTGTTCTCTGTATCTATATTACTCTTTTTCTTTTTACCTCTATACTTTACTCTGCTCTGATTTCTCTGCTTAACATATGTATTTAAAGCTTATGTAAATTTCGGTATGAATAGTTAGCCTGTCCTAAGTATAGGTTCATTAAGTCTATACTGAAATAGTTTAACTTTTCATATAATACCTAACCCTAGTCGCAACTCAAGGACTAATTATGTTGCCCTAATTTGTTCTCTAATTTCTGTCTATTTTTCTGTCATTTAAACTTTATAGACTTTTCTTTGGTTTTTATCTTTCCTTTAACTTTTTATCTTTCTTTTATCTTTGCCTCACTAATATGTTATTACCACTCCTTAGGTGTTTTATGAAGGTAATTATGAGATTCTACGTTTAAAGTTGTCTTTCTAACGCTTTTACAGAAAACTGCCTTTTTTGCATTATTTTATTATTTTTATTAAAATATTATTTTTTATTAAATATTATTATTTATTATTTTATCATTAAATTTTTGAAAATTACCCCACTTTAACTTTTAACCTTTAAAATTCACTTTTTACCACCCGTAACATTTAATATTTCTACTTTAACCACCCTAACTTTCAGAAATTACCAAATAACCCCTTAAACACCAAAAATTTTACTTCCTTGCCCTTTTATGGATCTAAAGCCTGTTCTTCATTGTTCTTCATCACACTCAAAGTGTTCTTCATGTTCTTTGTAAATTCATCAGATTCTTTCTCTGTTTTTACCCATTTTTCAGTATTTTCAGCAACCGATTTTTACCAAAATTCATAATAAATTTCCAGCCACTAAAACCCCATCTTTTCCACATGATTTTAACACAAATTGAACCCCAATTTAAAGTTTAGGGTTCGAAATTCCAGCAGCCACGAGAACATGCATTCATAGCTTGAATATCATCAAATTTCATCAAATTTTCACCAAAATTTCAACAAGAATCACTCATATAAACCATCAATTTCAAGCACAGCCAAACCCTATCATAATCACACAACTAAAACACAATCATTCAAGATTAAATTCGTCAAACCCTACCTGGTTTTGCTGCTCCTAATTCAGTTATACTTTCAAGTGGTCCTTAAGCACCTTTTCCTCCTAAATCACATCAAGAAAAACTTTAAATCCAAAAACTCTCAACGGATCAAATCTCACTCAGCATGTTAGGAAGGGATTTCTCACCTTAGAGTTGCTGGAAATTAATGTTTCTTGGCCCTCAAGTCAAGTTAAGCATGATTCCTAAGGAAGAACATCAAGAAAACACATGTTTTGCATGGTTTTCCTTGAAAACCGAATTGAAGAGGGAGGGAGACAGCCATCTCAACTTATTCCTAGACTTGATATGTTATATGGTTATGTAGAGGAAGAAGAGAGGATCATTTTGGTGAAATCGAAATTTTGATTTGAGTTTTAGTTCAGAAGAAATCAAGCTTTGAAGATTAAGTGTTCATGAAAGTTTCTCTCTTTTCACTCTTGTTATTTTCGGCCAAAATGATGAAATGAGAAAACCTTGGAGGTTTTGGGGTGTAAGGTGAGTGGTGATTGGTTGGCTTGGAGGTGGATTAAAATAATATTAAAATATCTCTGTTGTATAACTGCTAAAACTAGGTGTATCGAAACACTTATAAAAACATCTCTAAAAATTATTTTCTGAGCTACTAGCATAAATGACACTAGTAACATATTTATTATGAGAATAAAATATGTATAATGAGGCCTTAGCGTTGCTAAAGTCATCAGAGAGTGCTGGTGCTAAGCTGCACCAGTAAACTGTGAACCCGGTTAAACCGATTTTTCGTTTTCAACTAAAACAGACCAAGTAACCTTATAATATCATTCAAGAAGCTTCTAATACTAATATAATGATAATATTATCCTATTATCTCTCTTCTCTCGTGAATTGATTCTGGTTCATCAAACTGAGATTATTTATGAAAACTAGAATCAAATACTCCTAACTGATACGGTTAAAAAACTAGGTTCTTCGCAATTGCGTTGTCGGGCTTATCCCCACTAAGGTCCGGAGTTAAATATAATATAATAACAATGAGGATTGAGATGCTTGATGATATAGTAGAAGTTCTCCCCTTAATGATATTCCAGAGAAATTCGTACTTTCAGAAAAGATCTCACATACTAAAAAATCGGGGGTTGTTACACAATGAATGCCAAAGAGCTGAGAACCCGCCCAAAAGAAATGAGATGCCACAACACTTCATCCTAGAACCCGAATTATTTGACGTATGGGGAATTGATTTCAAGGGACCATTCCCAACCTCATACTCAAATAAGTACATTTTGGTGGCAGTAGACTATGTGTCCAAATGGGTGGAGGCCATTGTAACCCCAACAAATTATAACAAAGTAGTGATGAAATTTCATAGGAAAAAATATCTTCAGCCGGATTAGAGTTCCCAGAGCTCTTATCAATGATGGAGGAAGCCATTTTTGTAACAGACCATTAGAGACTCTCCTCTTGAGATATAGAGTCAAGCATAAGGTTGCCACACCTTATCATCTCCAAACAACTGGACAAACAGAAATATCCAATAGAGAGCTCAAAAGGATTCTTGAAAAAACTGTGGGAGCTTCAAGAAAAGACTGGTCAAAGAAGTTGGATGATGCTCTTTGAGTGTATAGGACAGCCTTCAAGACACCAATTGGGATGTCTTCATATCAACTGGTGTATGGAAAGGTTTGTCATCTGCCAGTGGAGGTTGAATACAAAGCATTCTGAGCTCTCAAATTACTGAACCTTGATAACAATGCTGCTGGTGAAAGAAGGATCCTGCAACTACATGAATTAGAAGAATTCAGATCCCAAGCGTATAAAATGCCAATATTTATAAAGAGAAGGCAAAGAAATGGCATGATATCAAGTTGGCACCCAGGAGCTTTAAAGAAGGACAGAAAGTACTCCTCTATAACTCCAAGTTAAAGCTCTTTCCTGGAAAGTTAAATTCAAGATGGTTAGGACCCATTCTTGTCACCAAGGTTTCACCTTATGGGCACATCGAGATCATGGAAGAAAGCTCACAACGGACCTTTACTGTAAATGGACAACGGCTCAAACACTATCTGGGTAACATGGGGGAAAGCCCCAAGATGAAGTACAACCTCAACTGAGATAATAACCATCAAGCTAGTGATGTTAAAAGAGTGCTTGTTGGGAGGCAACCCAACCAGAGGTAAACCCTTTTTGTGATCCTTTTCTTTGTTTAATAAAAAGTCAAGTTAACTTCTGTGCATTGCAAGGTATTAAGTTTGGTGTTTCACACCAAAAGTGATTGTTCTATGAGTTAATAATTCAAGGATGAAGGTGTGATATCAAGTCTGGTGTCCACCATGAAATGCACCTGAACACACTGTAATCCTTTAATTAGCATAAGACATCACTAATCCCAAGCAGTCACAGAAGCCATTTGACTCTTGAATCTAGTTTAACTTGCATTCTCAAAAAGACTAAAGGCACATGCTGGCACATTACATGCAACTCATTGCACAAAGAAGTAGGCAAGGAACTAAGTTTGGTGTTCACACACCAAAGTAAGTTCAGAGGCTTATAAACCTACCTAAATGCTAACTACTCAAGTGCTTGGGAAGCAAGCTGATAAACAGATTTTTGATGGTTTAGAATTTCACAATAAAATCTCGTTGCAAGTATAGTTTCTAAACCAACAAACAAAACTTTCATACAAAAAATTGTTTGTCACAAGTACAAACGCCAACAAAAATAACCGAAGTATTCAAACCTCTGGTCGTCTCTCAAAGGAATTGCAGGGAAGTGTTCTTATTATTGGTTATGGGACAAGTATTTTGGGGTTTTGAATAAGGAACAATGAAGAGTAAATTGCGAGAATTAAACTAATAGTTAAGAAAGCTCTTGGCAAGGAATGAGAACTAGAAGTTCTATCCTCATTATCTTCCTCAATTGTGATAAGAATTGTCCATTGTTCCACTTAGTCAACCTCTAACTATAAAGGAAAGTCAAGTAGAAATAATCAATTTGATTCCTCAAGTCCTAGTCAACTCATAAGGAAAGACTAGCTTTAGTGGAATTCAAATCAACTAGCAACTTTCAATTATTAATCAATAAAAGAGTTTGATAACTCAAGCATCTCCAATTACTCAACCAATGCCAAGAGGAAAAAAATATACTCTAGCATCCTTCCAAGCATTTTATCAAACACTTGGAAGGCATAAAAGAAAAGCATAGTAAAACGACAAGAAATATAAAATCTAACACTACCAAATGCAAGGAAATAACAAGAACACAGCAATTAAACAATAAAGGATCATAAAACATGAATTGCATTAAGAGGAAAATAGGAGAAACAAGAGTTCATCAACGTAAAAGTAAACAATTACAAGAATAAAATGCTAAAGTAGAGAGAGGAAAGCTAGAGGAACAAGAAATTGAAAAGGAAAAGTAAATCAAGGCGTGAATTGAATCTAGATCTAAAAAATCCTAATTCTAGATCTAACCTAATTCTAGAGAGAAGAGAGAGCTTCTCTCTCTAGAAACTAACTAAAGCATTCCCTCCAAAATTCAATTATGACTTCCCTCCTTGACTCCTCTTGATTTCAGCCTGAAATAGGCTCAGAAGTGAGTTGGATTTGGGCCTGGGAAGCCCAGAATTCGCCCCCAGTGTTTTCACTTTAATGAAGTCACGTGCGAGTATCGACACATACGCATGGGTCACGCGTACGCGTTGCTTGACATTTTCCATCCACACGTACCTGTATGTCACGCGTACGCAACGCCATACGACCTCATAGCCGCGCTTACGCGTCTATTGCGCATGCGCGTCGGTAAATGCATCCCAAATCCTTGATTTCTCCACTTTGCATGCTTTTCTCTTCACTCCTTTGATCAATTCCTAGCCTTTTCATCCTAAAATCACTAACAAACACATCAAGGTATCTAGTGGAATCAAAGGTGAATCAAAATCAACCAATTAAGGGCCTAAAAAGCATGTTTTTACACTTAAGCACAAATTAGGAGAAAGTCATGAAACCATGCTATTTTATTGAATAAATGTGGAAAAAGTGGATAAAATCCACCTAAATTAAGCACAAAATGTACCACAAAATAGTGGTGCATCACAAGCAACTTTCAATACTTTGCAGGGTCGTCAAGCTTTTGGAAGGAATATGCATCATCATCTAAGGAGATAAAGAAGGATACAAGGGCTAAAAGGTGGTGATGACAAAGAGGAAACAAGAGGACACCAAGAGGTTGTGCTGTTTCTTAACTGCTTCAAAATTAAAATTGTCAATTGAAAGTGCACTTGTACTGCTGTTGATCAATGTCCCTTCAGTCTTTAAGTCAGTTGCATCATTTAGTTTTTTTTAGTTTATCTTTGGCTTACTAGCTTAAATGACCATATCATCTCACCTTACTTAAGTTGTATGCCTTGTTCTTAAGTTCAATAAAAGGAATTGTAAGAAAATGTTGTGAAAAGGAAGAGTGAAGTCCAAGGTTTGCAGAATATATTCTTAGTGTTTGTGGTGGTATTTGCTAGCTAAGTTGGTTCATCAATAAGGTAGAAAGCCAAAATATCTCATTCAATATGAGCTTAATGTGCATTCTATGAGACTTAGATGAATAAAAATATCCTGGAAAGAAAAAGAAAATGAAAAAGAAGAAAAGAGCAAGGAATAAAGCTAGGCACTAATAGTTTGAACCTTGAGATATGTGTCTGTGGTGTTCTTGTGCAATGATATACTTGGATGATTAGGTTCTGAGGAGTGCTTCATCACTTGATAACTTGGGTTAACTAACCCATGATTATCAACTGAAAGTCCACTATCAAGAGCAACCTTGTCACAAAACATTTAGCGACCCAAAGAAGTGTTGGGCACTAAGTTCTTAGGAATGAATAGCAAACCATGTGCCTGTGGTGTGTATATGCTGAGGAGAGACTTGAGTGAGTAAGTCCTCAGGGGTGTTTCAACATCTAGCACCTTGAACCAACTGGTTCGAGAGTGTTGGCTGAAAACTTATCATAAAGAATTGCCTCAACACAGATCACTTAGCCAAATAAAGTAATAAGCTTGTAAAGAGAAAAAAAGGCAAAAACAAAGCTAAGTTAAGGATAAAAAATAAGAGTCTCATAGAAGGCAATAGAGTGAGTATTCAAGAGCATATTACGGCCAAGAAACTAGCGAGAACATGAATCCAAGTTGTCATGCATGAAACCCCATGAACCAAGGTTTTAAATTCTCTCAATAAGGACTCATATCTCTTTGTATTCTTATTCATTCTTCTTATGTTCTATTACTTGCATGAGGACAAGCAAGATTTAGGTTTGAAGTTGTGATGCCAGGGCATCTTGGCTAGTTTCACAAGCCATTTTGAGTATGTTTTAGGTTAGTTCCATGCATTTTCTTAGGCAATAAGCAAGTATTTAGTTGAGTATGCATTCATATCTTGATTCAATCAAACATTGTGAATTCTAAACATTTTCATGAGAATAATGCAAGGATTGAATGATGTAATGAATGATGCATTATCTTATGATTAGAGCAAGGCTTTGATGGTAATTGTTTGATTGAATTTACGTAAGAAGAAGCAGAGAAGACCCACATTAGTGCCGCTTACGTGGGCATTAACGTAGAGCAAAGCAAGATGAAGACCGTTAGTGGCAACGTTGGTGTCACTAACATGAACGAAGGAAGGCTCAGGGAAGAATGAGCCACGTTAATGACCACGTTATTGCCATTAACGTGAGGCATTAACGTGGGCAAAAGGAAAGAAAAGAACTATTTGTGGCAAAGTTAGTGCCACTAACGTGATCAAAGAGGAGCTTAAGGGGAGAATAGGGGGCAGCTTAGGACATTAGTGGTGAAGTTGACACCACTAACGTGATCAATGGTCATGGAAAGCGACGTTAGTGGCCACGTTAATGCCACTAACGTGGGCATTAAGGTGGGCTTAAGGAAAAAGTGGTGCCTTAGTGGCCACGTTAGTGCCACTAACGGCTAGGTTAACGTGATTCTAAGGGACTATGGGACGTTAGTGACCATGTTAGTGTAATTAACATCTTCGAGCCAGGAAATTGCACTTTATGTTACTCACACTAACGGCCTAACAAATATGACTGTTGAGAAAAGCCCAATGAGTTCGTTAACTACTTCAACTAAGGCCAAGGGCCCACATCCAGATACTTACAGACTCAACTAAGGAGCAGAGAAGTAGAATATATATGAGTAGTTTTGAACAAAAAAGGGGGATTGGGACCTGGAGGATCTAGGATTGTAATCACTCGCCATTTTACTCTTTTCTATAACTAGTTTGTTTTAAAATGCACTTTACGTTTTCATTTTCGTTTCCTAGAGCCATGATTAACTAAGCCCTACTTCATTAGAGGAGGGAGCTCTATTGTAATTCAATGGATCAATCATAGTTCTTATTATTCTTCTTCTTTTCATTTTCTTTGATTTGCTTGGAAGCTTTCAATCTTCATCCAATTGAGCAATTTTCTCGGAAGAGAAATTGTTCATACTTGGATTTCCTCAGAACCTTGGAAGGGGAATGAGGAAATCATGCTAGAAAGGCTTTCTCCTGTTGGACTAGATTGGGGGTTGGATGGATATAGTGACATATAATCCTCCTGATACTTTGATCTAGAAAAACATGTGGTATAATCAGTGATCGCACTTCACCTCTTCCCACACTACAACAAATATGGCCTTTAGCAATGCCAAATTTTGCAACGCCTTAAAACCGTTCTCTTAGATAGTTTTAGACAACGGTTTTTTGTAGTGTTACTATTAAATTCAATTTTTCATTATTTTATAGCGACAAATTAAAACCGTTCTCTTTGACTATTTTAAAGAACGGTTTTATAACCGTTACCATGATTTGTTTTTAAGCAACGGTTTGTTATTATTGTTTAAATAATTGTACAAAAAGAACGCATAAAAACTGTTGCTAAAATGCTACACTTTAAAACCGTTCTATTAGATGGTCTTAGACAACGGTTTTTACAGTGTTGCTGTTGAAGTTCAATTTTTCATTACGTTATAGCAACAAAATAAAATCATTCTCTTTGACTATTTTAAAGAACATTTTTATAACCATTACAACAATTGTTTATCAAACAACAATTTTCTAATATTATTTAAATAATTATACAAATTAAAAGATACATATAAAAATAATTATAAATAATCATACAAATTCAGATAATTTTTTCTATAAATACTAAATTTATAAAATAATAAAAAACTATTGTTATAAATATATAACAAATATTATTTTTAGAAAAAATAAAATTAAAATAAATTTATAATAAATATTATATATTTTTTAAAATCTAAAATATGAATAAATTGTGATTTTATCTTATTAAGTTTAAACTTTATAATTTAAAAAATTATTCTATTAGAAAATAATTAAGGAGATTCGGAGATAAATTCATTTTGAATAAATTAATATTCTTAAGTAATTTTATTTTAATAGAATATTTTGTATAATTTTAGTAATTGAAAAATAAGAAAGAATTGTACAATTTAATTTAAGTAACTTTTATTTTGAAAAAGTGATGACTTATTATTAATTTGAACTCTTTATTTTATAAACTAATCTATTAAGAGTAATTAAATTAGTTTTATTAATATTTGGAGTTTATTTAATTAATATTCTTGTGTAATTTTTATAATTGGTTATTTCATATAATTTGAAATTAAAGTTTTGGTGACAGAAAATGATAAAAAGTTATATTATTTAATTTAAATAATTAATATTTTTGAGTTTAAAATTGTATTTTATAAAATGTGATTAATATATTTATTTATAATTTAAATTATAAATAATTATTTTAGCTCATTGATAAATTACTAAATAAAATTTTATACATTTTAAAGTAATCTTTACAGTATTAAATTTAAATTCTATATTATTATTTTATTTCAAATATTTTCTAAATTTCTTATATTACTAGTATATATTTTACCCTAATTCTAAAATTATCAAATAAAGCCCCAATTTCACAAAATTCCTAACTTTGTTATCTTAAATCCCTAGACACACATACAAAAAAGGAAACAGAAGGAAAATGGGAAAAGAAAGAAAGGAAAAAGAGAGAAGAAGGGGGAATCGGGGAAGAGGAAGGGAAGGAAAGGGAGAAGAGCGTGCCGTCACTGCACCCTGCCCGCCTGCCGCCGCCGTTCCATGCAGCCGCCGCCATTGTCGCACGAACCAGAGGGTGTGGAGATGGAGAAGAGTGTGCGTGAGAGAGGAGTAGCCACCATTGTTGAGGACTCCATCACCGCCGCTGAAGGTCCTGACCGTCGAGCTTGTCGTCGCCGTCGCACCTCCCATCACTACTGCCACTAAAGAGCTCGAAGAGAAAGAAAGGGTTCGCGCGGAGAGAGAAACACGATGAAGGAGGAGGAGGTTGCCTCTGTTGTTGCCAAGCCGTCGCTGGCGGGGTTGGGTTCGTCATCACTGTTGAGCTGTGCGCCGCCGTTGGTATTTGGATCACCACTCTGTTTCAGCTGCAGCTCGCCACTGTACTGTTGAGCTTTACCCTATTTCTCATTTCTCTTTTCTCGCCTAAGTTATCCCGTTGTTGCTGTGAAGGTTATTGTTAAAGTGTTTATGTTAACTGAAGCTGTTTCTGCGAGTTTCTTTGCTGTCGCCTAATATTGATTTTAATGTTGATTTGGTATAATGTTGTTCTGATGTTGATTTGGTAACTGGTAATTTGGAAATGCTGTCGTGATTTTATTTTGATTTTAATATTGATTTAGTATGTAACTGGTTCTCTGGCAATGCTGCTTTGATTTTGTTTTGATTCTAATATTAATTTGTTATAATACTGTTATGATTTTGATTTGATAACTAGATCTCTGAAAGAACTTATAAGTGGTATCGAATTAAGCATGAAAATTTTGTAGCCATCAGACATGGATGTACATATAGATCTCTTAGTTAAAGCTTACTTGTGTATATAAGGTAAGATTGGGCTTTCTCAACCCAAGTGTTGCATATAGGATTGCATTAACTTTAATACTTTCTAGCATTTGTGTAATTTTGATTAAATTATCAAAGTTTGGTATTTGCTTTACTCTAATTGCTTTCTTGTATTCTTGATTATTTTGTAAAGATTCTTAAAATGGACACCTATAGATACCACGGGCACTCTATGTCTGATCCTGGTAGCACATACCGTACATGTGACGAGATTTCCAATGAGAGACAAGTTTGTCACACTACTTAGCAAAGCATATAATGTGCTGTTATTTTAATATCACGGAGTTCTTTCTCAAATTTTTCTCTTGGTTAATATGATTATAGGAGCGTGATATTCAATTGATGAACATATTCAATTGATCTTCTCCTTTTAGGACATTGATGAAAGAGTATGAAAGGAATGCGCTTCATCTTGATAAAGTTAAGCTGGTTTGTAGTTTACTCTTAAAAGCTTTTTACTGCTGTTTGGAACCAAATGCACAATTCTTTTTAAGGATATCATTTAGCTTTTTCTAGTTATTTGATTTTAGCTTAACTGATTACAAAGGAATTACTTTGAGAATTTTTTGAATGTGCTATTGTTTCAAACTTCAAATTAGAGTAGGTATTGTTATGATACTTCCAAGTACATAGTAAAGGTTATAAATTAGAAACATTTACTTGATAATTTAATAGTCAATCATGTTAAATCTTTCATGTAGATATATGGCATTTTGATATGGATTTGCGTGTACTGATAGGTCTTACAGAGATTAATTGATGTTCAAAAAGCAAAGGCCTGTGCATCAAAAGATGACCCTTTGGAGTTATGCTCACCTGTGACAAAAGTTACTCTTATAGCTGAGGTGATGCTTTCTCTGCTCTAGTCAAATGTTGATGGCTACATGAAAATAAGATACATGAATATAGCATGTTAACAAAAAATCCAGTTATTTTATCCTCAAAAACAAAATGCAGTTAGTATTGATGGTTCACTTTATTTTATTTTGGATATTTTATACATTTCCTACCATTATGATTTGCAACTTGGTCTGTGCGATGGTTCGCTTTAGTTTGCCTATGTCTTTGGTATGAACTACAGTGGCTATAGAATTCCTATGTACCTAATCATCTTGATGTGATATTAAAACCATTATGTACTCCCAAGTCTCCAACATCTCTTTCAATTCATGAAAACAGGATTGGGTTAGGTTAGGTTTGTTAAATCCTGTCATTTGCAATTGAGAACAAAACGGGTAGACCTTGTTTGTCATTAGTTACTTTGATGATTGATTTTTTTCTCTTTAATGAGATTTTGTTCTAAGCAATATTAGGAGAAAATAGTTATGTGTCGTGTAATACCCGGTCTAACCGAAATTTATTAAATAATAAGTTAAATAGGAGCGAATATGGTTGGAAGATTTGGCAATTGGAATTTGATGATTTAAACACTACAAGAAAAAAGGTCTATCGGTACACTTTTTTCTTGCCACGCTTTTAAAGTGTGGCGAAAAGTGGTCAATGGGCACGCTTTTACGAGGGTGGCCACTTATTTGTGATTTGGCCACGCTTTTTTTGCCACGCTTGAAAAGCGTGGCCATAGAAGGCTGTTGGCACGCTTTTTTTAGGGTGGCTACTGATTTAAAATTTGGCCACGCTTTTTTTTGTCACACTTAAAAAGCGTGGCCATAGAGAGAAACTGGCACGCTTATAAAATGTGGCTAATTTGCTTTCTGATAGGCACCTTTTTAAAGCGTGCCTATATCCTGTGTTTATTTTAGCACCCTGCAAAAACGTGCCGATAGAGTTTCCTCCCCTAAAATTTAGTTCCCCACCCATTTTGTCTACACTTTACTTTTTTTTTACTAAGGTTTCATTTTTAAGCCTAAAGTGATAACAACAGCATATTTTAACTTAATTTCAAAATTCCCTTTTAACCCTAAAAGTGAAGCTGCGTCGTCGAATGTTCATCGATGTTCATCGCACCGCCTTCATTATCCCACAGCCTTCATCATCTTCATCAATGAGCGTCGCATCGCCTTCATCATCTTCATCACTGAGCGTCGCACCCTCAATGTAAGCCTCCTCCTTAGATTCGCAACCTTGCACCCTCTCTCGCAACCTTCTATCGGCGCTGCCCCGTCGGTGCTGCTCTATCGATGCTGATCCCTCGGCGTGTCCTCCCTGAATCGGCGCTGTCTATCGCTACCTATCCCTCACTCGGCGCTCAACCCTTGAGGTTTCTTTCGTTTCTTTATTTAGACTCTATCACTGCCACTGTTACTGCCCACCATGTGTTTGATTAAATGTGTGTGAGTAATGCAGTGCAGATTTGATGTTAATTATTTTGAGGAGCATCCCAATGCAATGCTGCTATTATGTGTGCTTCAATGGAATTCGATGTTAACTATTTTGAGTTTGAGTCTGTGTTCACTATTTGTGTTAGATTGATTATTGTTGATGGTGTGTTTGTGTTAATTTCATACACAATCCATATAAATATTTTTTATTATTGTTGCTGGTCTGTTAGATTGATTATTGTTGATTATCGTATTGTCATTAATCTTTTTATAAATATTGAGTTTATGAATTTTCCCCATATGAATTAATTACCCTACTTAATTTAGATAAAACTTTTTTTACTATGTACTTGTCTTCACTAATAGCAACTGGAACCTCAGCTTCTTGGCTGCTGAAGTTATCTGATGAAATAGTTTCAGAATTTGGCGTGAAGCCAACCTGTCCAGCAAGACTTGCAAGAGTCCTGAAACGAATGCACTCAACACGAAGGGTACTTGATGGGTACTTGATGTGTTTATTTTTCCTTTGTTCAATTGCTTTATCAGTGAATCATATTTTAAATTGAAGGTACTTGATGGGTACTGAATTTGAAATAATTGAGACAAGAATAACACCTATGCTTGCACAACTCCAATGTGAGTGTGGCATTCTGCAAAGATTGGTCTATAAGAACAGGAACCAGCACCGACATTCTTCATATTTCCAACATCTTTTGAAGGTACAAAAATTGAAAGTTTTCCTTTCAATGATATGAATAGCTTTTAATGAAACATTTTTCTTCCTTACTTCTCTGTATACATGGCTAGTGACTGGTCAATTGTTGACTCTGGAACTGCAAGGCTTCTTGCTTGGGATACATGCTGTGACAGATTTGCTATATTGGAATCAGCAATTCCCCCAAGACTTCCTGTTCTTCCCAAGGGTAGTTCATCAAAAAGAGCAAGAGAGGCAGCTGCAGTAGCTTCTTCAGCTTCTGTTCAAGTCTGCATCTTATTATATGATGGAACATCAAATATACTAATGAGATCTGTTGGTACATACAGTGAACCGGTAGGTCCTTGTTTTGTCCTAAAACTTCCCTTATAAAGACTTTTCTTGTAATAATCTAGCCTTGTTTTATGATATTCTGCTTATTTGATTTTTAGTAATTTTTCTTATAAAAACAAAGCACTGCATCTGATAAGAGTTTGATTAGTGGCTTTCTCCTTTCTCTCTTCTTCCTTTTCTTTTTTTTTAAAAAGCAAAGAAAACCATATACTGAATTTCGATCATATAGACCTTCTAAAATTTTTGACCAAGTTAATCAAATTTTACAGAATATTTTGTATTCAATTCATTATTAAGAACAGTCATGTACTTATCTTGTTGGGGTCCTAACTAAATGTGAGTAATGAGATCTATTTGAGACAATAGAGAAGCAATTTTTCATCTTTGATGCTACTAGCTAGGCCATAAACAGTAGTTATACCTTAATTAATTAGAATGAGATTTTTGTCTCTTGCTATATTAGGCTTTGTACAAATTGATTATTATTGTATAGTCTATGAAACGAAATGGAATGACGATAAAAATTAGTATATTTTTAAATGCTACCCTATCATGATTAGGTTTAATTTCTTTTTCTCTCTAAAAATCCACTTTAACACTTTTGGAGTCATTTTCATAAATCTAAATAAGAGACCAAAGATTAGAGTTCATCCTTTATTGTAAAAAGGGAAGGAAAATATTTTTTGGCTTACATACTTTATTCTAGTATATTAAGTAATATTTGTCAAAATAGGAACATGATAAATTATTCTAGTACATTAAGCGCTTTATTTATTTATTCATTTATTTATTTATTTATTTGAGGTTATGCACTCAAATTGTGGGTTTGAGTTATTAGTGGCTGCGGACTGCTATTGCTATTGCTATTATTGTTAAACTATTTAGACTTGTTTAAAGCTAAAATTCCTGTTTATATTAGAGATGATAGAATCGATGAAGATGCATTCAAGGTATCTGACCACCTCTCTTGATTTTTTACTCCATGCTATAATACTACATAGTTAATTACTTAATTATATTGGTTGACCACAATGTGATGTTTTGGGACAATTTGAACTAACTTAAATGAGAAAACAGAAATTGAGAGACAGAGGACGAGGTCTTGGAATTCTTGTCTCAAAATTTTTGGAAGACACTAATGCATCGTACTCTTTACAGAACCTAATGAGGCAAGTATATAATTTTCTCCTTTTTGTGCATAAACCCTGGTGTCTTAGCTAGCAAAGGGTCCTACTTGTTTTCTTCTTGGATTAATTCAAACAACTTTGCCATTCAGAAACTCGTCATGTACAAAGCAGTCATTCAGAAACTCATCATGTACAAAGCAGCGGCTGCAATAACAGCAGCAGCAACCCCAGCTGTGGAAGGATCAAAACAAGAACAAAAATGCTCTTTAACAACAGTCTCTAAAATAATGTATCTTTATTTGTTTTTGGATTTCTTTATGTAGATTACTTGAATTTTCTCGAGTTTTTTGGGAACAAAGAGAGCTATTTGCGGATTGTGATATTGACTGTCTCTAAAAAGAGTTTTCAATTTTCTTGTGCCAGTTTATTTTTGTATTTTTATATAAAGTTTATTTTAATAACATGATTTAGTTTTTGCATAATGATTGGTTATTTAATGTTGATTATGGTGGCTTTCCCAATGTTGAAAGTGATATGGAGTGGCTTAGGGAAGGGTTTATGTAGCTATTGGCACGCTTTATAAGCGTAGCCATATCTTCTTGTAGTCATTAATCGGCACGCTTAAAAAGCGTAGCCGTATATTTTTCTATCGGCACGCTTTTGAAGTGTACTGAAAACCAGCTTTCTTGGCACGTTTCAAAAGTGTGGCGATATGTGAACTTTTTGGTACGCTTTTAAAGCGTACCGATAAGTTAACACCTATGGCCACGCTTAAAAGCGTGGCAAGAGTTGAAAGCGTGGCCAAAAAGAAAGCGTGCCGATAGATCCACAAAAGCGTGGCGATAGAGCAACCGGCACGCTGGCGGATGTGACCCTTTTAAAAGTGTGCCGATAGCTCAAAAAGCGTGGCGAAAAGCTATCGGCACTCTTTTTAGCACTTTTCGGCACGCTTTAAAAGCGTGGCAAAAAGCTTATTTTCTTGTAGTGAAATATGATATTTGGATTCAGTAAATTTTTCCGAGTCGGAAGACATAGTTTTCTACGTAAAAGCGTGCAGTGGAATTTTGACTGGCAGTATCGGCTGAGATCTGTCTGGTACTACAGCTGAGAATATTGATTATGAGTAAATAAGATTAAGAAATGAGGAATTATTATTAGGGGAGGTAGAAATATTTAAAGTGCGATTTAGAGCGCTAATCTTAAAGGTTTTGGCCCAAAATTGGGCCAACGGACAAAAATAAGTGAACCGGGCCTAAGTGGGCCCAAGACCCAACATATATAAACATTAGTTATGAGCATTTCAGCTCATTTTGCCCTAAAGAATGAGTGTTGGGCGCTGAATTGAGAAGAGAGAAGAGAAGAGAGAAAACCTAACTCTCTTTGATCTTCAAACCACCGTAACTTGAGCTACGGAGCTCCGATTGACAAGCCGTTTGCAGCCACGCGTCACTCTTCTCATCCTTTACAATTCTAAGTTTTGTGGTGAGTGTTCCATTCATCTCTATCCAGTTTTTGAAATTTCCCACTGTTACACGTTTTTGGGAAGTTAGTGTTGAAATCTTGTGATTTTGGGTGTTTAGGGATACTCCAACATGGATTCTAAGTGAGTTCTATCCCTACTTCATATGGGCTGAGGTAAGAAGTGCTCAAACCCTTGTGATTTGTCACTTTTATGAGCCCTAGGTTGATGTATGTATGTGATATTGGTTATGTTAGTGTATTTGATGATTTTGGTGCACAATTGGGAGATTGGTGTTACTTGAGGAGCTTTGGTGAGGCTTGAGGCTAAGGTTGGCAGAGACTTCCAAAGAAGAAGCTCAATTGGTTTGGCTACAAGAGGTACGGTTTAAGTTTCATTTAAGTACCGTGTGGTGTGATGAGAATTTCTAGGCTAGATGCCCCTAGGATTTAGTTTGGATTGTGTAAAGGGTTGGTGCTAATATGCATAGTTGGTATATAATGTGAATTAATGATTGGGTTAAGAATTGTGTGGCCTTGTATGCTTGGTGTATTGAAAATTTGATGTTTTGGGTAATGAGTATTGATTTGTGGTTTATGCATTTAAATTGTGAAATTGGGCCGGAGGCCGTGAATTTTGGGCCAGAAGCCGAAAAGAGGTAAGGAAGGTAAGTTGATGTGTGCATTGTATGATGACACAAGTGATTGGATGAATTTCAGATAATGAATATATGAATGATTGGGTTGGTTATTGAATAATAAGGTTTAAGGAGTTGAAGTGTGGAATTTGGTAATTTTGGGTGAAATTATGTAGATGAGGTATGTTTGGTTTTGGTTGAGAAATATTATGTGGTCATATATGTGATTATGATCATTGATGTCTTGATGGTATGATAATGCATGAGAGATATGTATGTTGTGATATATACTTGAGAAATGATTAAGGTTGATTTGTGGGTGAAACCATGTGACAGTGAGTATAATATTGATTATGTGTAATGATGATTGATTGGAAATAGTATTGTTGGAAATTGGGATGAGGAAAGATGTATGACATGTTAATGTGTTTGTAATTTAGCCATTTGTTTGAAATGGGTAAAAATGGTTATATGGCGGTTTTGTGAATCATGGCAAAGCGTTGATGTATGAGTTGAGAAGGCTTGATGTTGATTTTGGTATATTTTGATTGATTTTAAAAAGGGTTGAAACTAGCATGTTTTGGTTGATTTTAAAAAAGGGTTGAAAATGGCTTGTTTTGAAAAGGGCACCTTGTGGTTTTGTATAAAAACATAGTTTTTGGGCATACTTTGATGGGACATAACTTGGACTCTGGATCTCTGTTTTGTGCCAAACTTGTTTAGAAGTGAAATTGGATCCGGGATGTCCATGCCGTTCGAAGAACGGGCGAAAAACAATTTAAAATGAGAAAGTTATGTCCGTCGGAAGATTGGGGGTTGAATCTATAAATTCTGCAACTTTTAACTTAGAAAAATTTTTAGCAGAATGACCCTCCACGCGTAGGCGCACTTGGCGCGTACGCGTCGATCTTCAAGAAGGAACCATCCACGCGTGCGCGTCGATGCGCTGCACCCAATGCCCAGCCATTTTCCCGAGAATTGTGCTAGAGTTGTGCCAATTTTGTGCCTGGGACTCAAATGCACCCACACATATGCGTGGCTGACGCGTAGCATCGTCTGGCTGTGTTTCAATATGCGCGTTCGCGTGTATGACACATACACGTCGATGAGCTTTGTGGCCATCCACGCGTGCGCGTGGAGTACGCGTACGCGTGGCCCTGTTTTCATCCCAAAGTTGACTTTTGAGTTTTAAAAACTAAATCTCATACTTCTAAGCCTCCGATCTCACCCGTTATGTATTTAATCTTTATGATATGTCTAGCAATGAGGAAGGAGCTAGGAGAGGCGGTAACTTGCAAATGAAGCAAGGGGAAAAGTTGTGATCAATGATGATAAAAGATGATTATATGAGATATGGAGGATGACGGTGGAAGTATCGTGTATGCCATGAGCCGAAGTGCTATATTTATTGATAAATGGCTGGTTCTTGATTGAACCATGAGCCGGATGGCTGAGTTATTGCCGGGTTACGGCAAAGCCATTATTGATTATGACTGAGTATAAATGCATATATGATTAATGAATGAATGTGTTAAATGGATAATAATGGAAGATGTTGAAATGTGATGTGTAACCCCGGGTAGTAGGCAGTGGCGTTGTCCACTTTCTCTGGGTATGAGACGGAAAATGATGTTTATGATAAATGAGTTTAATTATGGAGTTTTGAATGAATGTATTTGTGATACCTGGGTAGTAGTAAGGGTTGTTGTTCGTCCCACTTGCTCCTGGTTAATGTATGAGATTTGATAACAATGAGGATTGATAATATGAATTGAGATTGAATGAATATATGTTTGAGATACCTGGGCAGTAGCAAGGGTTGTGGTTCGTCCCACTTGCTCCGGGTCAATGCTTAAGATACTTGGGTAGTAGCAAGGGTTGTGGTTCGTCCCACTTGCTCCAGGTCAGAGATTGTGACGCCTGGGTAGTAGCGGGAGTAGTGGTGAATCCACTCGCTCCAGATTGAGCTTTTAAACACTCGCCTGGGTAGTAGCCGCAGTAGTGGTTATTCCACTGGCTCTGGGTTGAGCGGGTTGTAGCAAGGGGATTGTAGCTCAAACCTACTTGCTCCGCAAGGGGTGTTTCTGTCCAATGGTTAGCTACCAGGACATGTCGGGTTGGCTATATAACCGACAGATGATATCATCAGCCATAGGGCAGGCATACATCATTTGCATATGTTTGAATTGTTTGGGTTTGCCTATTTGTTTTGGATTTCTACATCATATATGCTATATTACCTGATTATGTGCTACTTGTTCCACTTGTACCTTATTTGTGTATTACTTGCCTTTATTGCTTGTGTTTGTACAACTGAGAGGCCCCTTATGCTGGTGTCGGTGGATGTTGGGGGTTGTTCTTGATGAGATGATTTGATGATACGATTGCATGATGATAATGATCATCGAATGAGATAATTTGAGCTCCCTGGGAAGACGCAGTGAAGTGGTTTTACTAGCTTCAGGTGAGAGTATGATGTATTGACACAAAATTGCTGAGGTAGAACAACTGGTGATGGTTTTGTTTATGATTCTGAATCTGATTCGTGGGAGAGTCAGCAAGCTGGGAATCATATGAGATATGAACTAGATTTAGTATCCCCTTACGACAGATGCCTATTTATGGATTAGTGAGAATCTAGGCTGGATACTTGGTGAAAAGGAGTTTAGGATGCTTAGTGAGTTTTTATTGCAGTGCATTGTATTTATTTGGCACTTTTACCGTACTGGGAACCCATAGGCCCGGGGTTCTCATTCCGTATATATCTCTTATTTTTCAGATACAGGTCCAGGTGCTCAGAAGTGAGTTATGGGTCGTCTGAGAGACGGCGAAGATCGTTATTTTCTCTTCCTTGTGTTTTGCTTAGAATCTCTCCACCTTTGCTTTGAAAGGATTATATTATGTATTGTACTCTTTTAAACTTGCCTATAGAGGCTCTTATGTTTCCTTTGGGAGAGATTAGGATATACTGTTGTTAGTTACTTTCATACTGTACCTTAGCCGGCCTAAACTTCGCGGGTCGCAACTAGTGGCTATTTACTTATGTTATATATATATATCCATCTGTTATCTATCTCTTAATCTCCTTTATGCCTTGTCCGTACATCGCTTTCGGCTTCACAGTTTAACTTTTCGTTGTCGAAACGTGAGTGAGACGTCTTCGCGATTTTATTTCTACTCTTTTCAGGCTTCTCGATTAATACTCCTTCGAAATTACCTATATTTATATATTAAAAATCCACCTGAGAGTCGTACCACCGTAATATCATTGACTTATGACTTGAGCATAAGGATTTGAATATTGGGGTGTTACATGTCGTCATCGGTTACTGCTCTGTAATCCATTGCTGTTCCGTGCTCTCCTCTCCGCTTGCATCCGCTACGATGCCCCCCACTTGGTCTGCTGAGGTTCGATTACGGTATCTGTTTGGATTAAGCTTATTTTCTATTATAAATCAAAGAGTCATTTAGCTGAATATGTTCTCTTTGTGTAAAAAGTTAAGCATAGAACTTTTGTTTTAATTCAATTTAGTTTGAAATTAAAAGAGTCATTTAGTTGAACATGTTCTCTCTATGTAAAAAGTTAAGCTAGAAGTTTTATTTTAATTCAATTTAGTTTGAAATTAAGCTAAGTTGTTTTATTGAGCATAATGTTAATGTTAATGGTTGTTTCTTAATTGCTAGTTGGTTTATTTTGTTTCTTAATTGCTAGTTGGTTTAATTTCTAGTTGGTTGATTATCTCAATGGATGTCTTAGTGTTTCACAAAATGAGTATTTAAATCATGGTAAATATTTAGGGACAAAATTTGTTTGATGACTTGGCTGAGGACATTCACAATGGCAGCAGACTTGGAAACAAATTCTGCGACTCTTCTAAGAGCCAAGTCCTTAGGAGTTCCTCAATAGATAAAGAGAGAGCAAACGATGTTGCTGAAGATCAAAGTTGTGGTATGCTTTGTGTTGCATGTTTCTCTTCTTTGATTCTTGTAGTTTGCATTTTGTTTGATGTTAATCAATGTTCTTTTAATTACTTTTGTAGTTACATGTTGATTGAGAATGCTACTTGCTGCAGCAGGTTCTTAGTCGGTAATGGCTTAGCTAGTGTCAACATGTATAGATTTTAAACTTTTAAGTTTTTTGAGTGTCCAAACAATGAATTAATTGATTCTAATTTGAATTTGAATTTAGTTTGGTGCATTTTAAGTTGTAAAATGATGCAAAGCAATGAGTATTACTTTTCTTTATTATGTATATTTTTCTTTAATCAAACCTCAGTGACACAAAAATTTGTCTGTAAATCAAATTTAATGGTAAATGTTCAATTAGTTTTTTTAGTGATTTGATTCAAATAGTTAAACTTATTTATCGACACTAAATTAAAATAGTTGGAACTAATTTCAATGAAACATGAGAAAACTATTGTAAATAAAGATTTATATAATTACAAAAAACTGTTGTGAAAAGTCACAAAAGACAATGGTGTTAAAACTGTTGTCAAAGACAACTACAAAATGGCATGCAATTAAAACTGTTGCAAAAAGAAACACCAAAGGCAACGCTTTTAAACCGTTGTCTTTGTGACTAACAAAACTACAACAGCTTAAAACCTTTGCCTATTCAGTTATGATTTTAAACCGTTACATCATAAAAGACAACGGTTTTAAACTGTTGCCTATTCAGTAACGGTTCTAAACAATTCTTTAAAAATTTTTGTCAAAACCGTTCTCTATGCTAGTAACTGATGACAAGTCATCATATACCCATTTTTCAAGCTAATTTCACTTGTTTTGTTAGCATTTATGCACTTTCTTGCATCCTAAGTAAGTGATTTGGATTGAAAATGCAAAACTTCTTTGAATCAAGCAACCACCATGAATTTAATGTTAATCATTGAGGTTTGAGCTCATTTTAATTGAATTTTAATTGATTTATAAGCCTCTTGAATTTAGTGATACTTTGAGTGGTTGTTTGGTTCATTATAGGTGAAGAAAAGAAAAGAAAAGGAAAAGCGTGGCATAAAAAGTGTAGCCCAAGAAAAGGAAAGCGTGGCCAAAGAGGAGAGAAGCGTGCCGCATTGCATGGGGGAAGCAACATTGCCCTCCACAAGGGCAGAATGCCCTCTAGGAGAGCAACATAGAGAACCAAACAAGAATAGGCAACTCTGCCCTGCCCACTCCAAAGGCAGAGCACAAAATGGTGCCTTGGGACCAAGAGAAAGCAAACTCTGCCCTGCCCTTGTGGAGGGCAGAATCGGGTTCTATAAGGAAGAAAATCAAGGGGAAAATATCAACCATGCATGCTACAAGGTTCGAACAAGGAACCATGAGGAAGCCAAGCTCTAAGACCCATTGCCGTGCCAAGAAGCCAAGAAAATAATCAGCGTGTTTGCCTCCTTCGTGATTCGAACTCGGGCGTGCAATATGGCAACTCTGCCCTGCACTTGGCGCGGGCAGGGCAGCAATTGGACTGGCGCACCACAAACAAAAATCTGGCACACCAACTTTGAATTCTGGCGCACCAAACTCTCGTCCTGGCAGCATCTGACGCGTGCACTCCTCCCCTGGCGCACCAAAGCTTTCCTGCCCTGCCCTTGGCGCGGGCAGGGCAGCGTTTTGCATTCCTGGCGCACCAATTTTCTTCCTGGCGCACCAATCTTCTTCCTGGCAGCACCAAGCGCGCGCACCAACTCAAATCTGGCGCATCAACTTTTCTGCCCTGCCCTTGGCGCGGGCAGGGCAGCCTCTCAAGCACCAAACTCGCGCCAGACTCGCACCATGGCCGCACCAATTGCTAGCACCAAGCATCAATTTTCTGCCCTGCCCTCCATAAGGGCAGGGCAGCCTCCTGGGAGTGACTTTTTGGGCCAAAATTCAAATTAAAAATTCATTTGAATTCATTTCTTCACCAATTCAAAAGCCCATCCAAATCCCATTATCCAAGAATAGAAAGTGTATAAATAGGAGATAGTTTGATGTAATTAGGACCTTTTTAGCTACCTTGAGCTTTTACTTTTACTTTTGATCACTTAGACTTTTACCTTGGCTTTTGAATTTCATTTTTCTTCGAGCTTTCTTGAGAGACTTGTCCGAGAACTAAGAGGATCAAGGGAGAATTGACTGATCTCCTTCCTCATTTCCCTTGGGCAATTCTACTCTCTTGTTTTTGAGTTTTGGGTGTGTGAAATTGGGGAAATTCTGTCCCAATTCCCATTCAAGCTCTTTGCACTTTGTTTTCTGCATATTTCAATTCCAATTCTGTTCATCTATTACTTCTTCTTTAATTTTCTGTCAATTGCTTAGATAATTCAGATCTGGGAAGGAAATTGGGTTATAGGCTCTACTACCTAAGCCCTTGGGATCTTGAGATCATAATTCACTCTTGGTTCTTCTGTGAACCTTTACTGCATTCTATTTTCTTTTTGTTTGAATGATATTTGCTTCTGATTTAAATTCTGCTCAATCAATTGCTACAGTTTACTTAGATCTTGCAATCCCGTTCCTCAATTCCCTTTTATATTCAAGCCATTTATCTTTCTTGCCATTTAAGTTACTGCACTTTAAGTTTCTTGCACTTTAAGTTTCAGTCATTTACTTTCTTGCTCTTTAAGATTCTGCAAATTTACAATTCTGTTCTTTAATTTACTGCACTTTTCCCTTCCCCCTTTACATTTACTGTCATTTACTTCCTGTTAAACACATATCACTCAATCAAAACTTGATTCGCTTGACTAAATCACCCACTAAACTAAAATTGCTCAATCCTTCAATCCCTGTGGGATCGACCTCACTCATGTGAGTTATTATTACTTGATGCGACCCGGTACACTTGCCGGTGAGTTTTGTGTTGGATCGTTTTCCACACATCAAGTTTTTGGCGCCGTTGCCGGGGATTGAAATAGATTGACAATGATTAAGTGAAGTGGAGGTCTAGATTAAGCACATTTCCTTTTCTGTTATGCTAATTCTTACTAACACACTAACTGTTTGAATTTTTGCTTAAACTAACTAAAACCTCGTTCTAGCAATATATTGAAGTTTTGTTAATTTTCAGGGTCTGTGTGTTTATTGTTGTGTGTTTGTATGTCAGGTATAGGAAGATCTTCCCCTATTATCTCAGAAATTGATCAAAGAACTCTTCGGAGAATAAGAAGAGCTGAAAGAGGGAAGAACATTGTTGGAGAAGAAGAATCTGAGGAGGAATTCCAAGACATGGAAGGAGATACCAATCAACCAGGAGGAGAAGGAGCCAACAATAATCAACAACAGAGAAGAGTTTTGGCTTCATACACATTTGCAAATGCTAGGCATTGTGGAAGTAGTATTCTTCCTCCCAATGTCAATGCAAACAACTTTGAACTCAAGCCACAACTCATCACTCTGGTGCAAAACAATTGTTCTTTTGGAGGAGGGCCTTTGGAGGATCCAAACCAACATTTGTCTACTTTCTTGAGAATTTGTGACACAGTAAAAACAAATGGTGTGCCCCTTGATAGCTACAAGTTGCTACTCTTCCCATTCTCTCTCAGGGATAAAGCAACTCAATGGCTAGACACCTTTCCAAAAGAAAGCATCAACACTTGGGATGACTTGGTGAGCAAGTTCCTTGCCAAATTCTATCCACCTCAAAGAGTCCTAAGGTTGAAGACAGAGGTTCAAACATTCACTCAAATGGAGGCCGAGAGCTTATATGAAGCATGGGAGAGATATAAGGCTCTATTGAGGAAATGTCCACCAGAGATGTTCACTGAGTGGGACAAGTTGCAAAACTTCTATGAGGGACTCACTCTTAAAGCTCAAGAAGCTCTTGATCATTCTGCAGGAGGCTCTTTACTGCTCATGAAAACCACAGAGGAAGCTCGAAACCTCATTGATATGGTGGCCAACAACCAATATTTCTTTGCTCATCAAAGACAACGCCAACCATCACAAAGAAGATGAGTAATAGAGTTGGAAGGAGTTGATTCAATTCTAGCCCAGAACAAGATGATGCAGCAGCAGATTCAATAACAATTTGAGCAAATGGCTAAGAGAATTGATGGCTTGCAAGTGGCAGCAGTGAGCACCACAAGCCAACCTCCAACCACTTGGGTGCAAAGTGAAGAAACTCAAGAAGAGCAACAACAAGAGCAGGTTCAATACATGCACAACCAAAATCCTGGAACAAATGAAGTCTATGGAGATACTTACAATCCATCTTGGAAGAACCACCCCAACCTCAGATGGGGAGACAACCATAACCAAAACCAACAACCATGGCAAAGAAACACAAGCCAAAACAATTGGAAAAACACAAACCATAACCCCCAGCCAAACACTAACCAAAATACATACAGGAAACCACAAAACAACTACCCAAATTCTAACCAATACCCAACCAATAGCCACCCAACTAACCAAAACACCTATCCTCATCCATCAACACCCCAAAATCAACCCATCTCACAAGACTCACAGAGAATCACCAATCTAGAGCTGCTCATGGAGAAACTGATGAAGAACCAAGAGTTGACAACCAAGAATCAAGAAGCCTCCATGAAGAACCTAGAGAGGCAGATTGGACAAATCTCTAAGAAGATCTCTGTTGAAAAACCATCAAGTTCACTACCTAGTGACACCATCCCCAACCCAAAGGAAGAATGCAAGGTGGTGCAACTAAGAAGTGGAAGAGTGTTAACAGATGGTAGCCAAGGAGCAACAAAGAAGCTTATGGAGAATGACACTGAGCCAACAAAGAATGATGAAGCCATCAACAAAGACACAATAAGCAAGAGTGCTCCAGAACAATTCACAGAGGAAGACAACAAGCCACAGAATTTGAAGAAAGGAAAGAAAATCATGGAAGAACCAATTCCAAAACAGCATCAAGTGGAGAAGAGCTCAACAACACCACTACCTTATCCACAGAGATTTCACAAGGAAACAAAGGACCAGTACTTCCACAAATTTCTTGAGACTTTCAAGAAGTTGGAAATCAACATACCTTTGGCAGAGGCTTTGGAGCAAATGCCCCTGTATGCTAAGTTTCTAAAGGAGCTCATTAACAAGAAAAGACAGTGGAATGAGAAGGAAACAGTGATACTTAGTGAGGAATGTAGTGCACTCATTAAAAAGGGACTCCCTCCCAAGCTTGAAGACCCTGGAGGTTTCTTCTTACCATGCACTATTGGGAACCTATTCATTAACAAGGGGATGTGCGATCTAGGAGCAAGCATAAATCTAATCCCATATTCTCTAGTGAAAAAGCTTGGCATAGAGGAGGTGAAACCAACAGAGATGACTTTGGAATTGGTGGATCAATCAATAGTCTATCCTAAGGGGCTGATTGAGAACCTTTTAGTTAAGGTTGGCAAGTTCATCTATCCGGCAGACTTTGTGATCCTGGATTCTTCAGAAAATGGAAATGACTCCATAATACTTGGTCGACCATTTTTGGCCACTGCTAGAGCCATTGTGGACATGGAGCAAGGAGAGTTAACCCTTAGGATGCATGAGGAGAGCATCATCCTGAAAGTCTTCCCAGAATTACAAAGGGAGGAAGAAACAAGCAAAATGAGTGATGATCTCCCTCCAAAGCAATCAACTGAAAAGGAAGTGGAACAGAAAAACAAACAGATGCAAGAAGAAAAAGGGATTCACAAGGAAGCAGGGGCGATCGGCAAGAAGGAAGGCATCACAACTCAAGTAACTGTCAAGAAAGGAAGATCAACAAGCAAGAAAAAGGTGAAGAATAAGAAAAAGGCTCACAAAGGATGGAAGAACAAGAAAATCCCAACTGAAGGGTTTTCTAAGGGTGATAAGGTGCAACTAGTATATCAACAGCAAGGAGCAAAAGATTATTACACTGTCAACCAAATACTTTCTCTTGAGCACATGGAAATTGAACATCAAAGCACACAGAGAAAGCTGACAGTGAGAGGTGACAAATTGAGACATCACTAACATCAACCACCTTAAAGGGAAGATGTCAAGCTAATGACAATAAAAGAGCGCTTGTTGGGAGGCAACCCAACCTGAGGTAGTTTCTTTTCATAGCTTTTCAATAAAAATGTTGAGTAATTGTTGTGCATTGCAAGGAGCTAAGTTTGGTGTTGCACACCAAAACAATTTGAGGGAGAATGAAAACTTCTAAGTTTGGTGTTCCACCAAAAATATCATTTAATACATTCTCACCTCTTGCATGATTCTAACTCCAAGCAATCAACCACATTATTCAACTGTTAAAATGTTTTCTACCTTTAATTCCATTAACCTTTAGCAAGGATACATGGTTTCAAATATGGTTAACTTGGTACATCTGAGACAGTGGCAAAACAATTAAGTTTTGTGTTCACACACCAAAACAAATCCTGAAACCACACTCAGTTCATACAAACTAACCATATAACTAAAGGCTTGAGAAGCAAGCAACTTTGAGAACTATACAGGATATGAGCCAACATTTGAAGACACTATGCAGTTTAACTCAAAGAGAACACAACAGAAGGAAGAATCAAAGGGCTGCAACTTCAAAGGTTGTATCTGAACTTAATCTTTGCTGCTGTGTGTTGTTTTGAACATGGGAACCATAGTATGTCTTGCTAAAATGTTTATCTAGCTGCAAGTGAAATTGTTTGTTACAAATGATAAGTCTGCATAGTGCTTGTATCCATCACTTAGCTTTAAATATTGCTTTGTTTCCCATATGCCTAAATAAAAGAGTTTGGTTTGAATTGAAAAGTAAAATATCCAATGTTGCATAAGTATGAATGGAAGTTGGTGGTGGTACATGTGTTTGATTAAATGCATGACTCATGAAATAAGCGTTGCATAATATCATTCTCATTCAATTGTGAGTTAGCTTGCTGTTATAAAAACTCCTATCAAGAATGAAACAACCCTTGGTAACAAAAACAGAAAGGCAAGGAAGAAAGAAAAAGCCAAAATGGCAAGAAAAACAAAGAATAAAGGTTGGACACCAATAGCTTGGACCTAGGACATATGCCTGTGGTGTTCTTGTACTAAGATCTGCTTGGATGAGTAAATTCTAAGGGGTATTTTAAAACCCGGTCACTTAGATCAACTGATTTGGGATGGCCAATTGAAAATCCACAATAAAGAGCAACTTAGATACAAAGCACTTAGTGATCCAAAGAGATGCTGGGCATCAATGATCCTAGGAAGAATTAGTGAGCCAAGTGTCTGTGGTGGAAAGGTGTTGAGCAAAAGAAAAGAAAATAAAGCCAAAGGCTATGCTGCAACATTTAACACCAAACCTCTTAAAGAACAATAAGCTTGATAAGCATTATAAGCCAAGAAAAGTTAGCAAGGGTAGAATCAAAAAGTGAGTCATCTAACAGCAAGTTTAGCAAGCCTTTGAAGAAAGATATGCATTATGTAACAGCAACAATAATTGAGTTGTCATTGTCTGCATAAATGCCCCATAGATTGAAGTTCTGCTATCTGCATAATAAGGATATGCATTCTTTTCTTATTCATTTCATTTACTCTTAGTTTTGATGCTTGCTTGGGGACAAGCAAGGTTTAAGTTTGGTGTTGTGATGACAAGTCATCATATACCCATTTTTCAAGCTAATTTCACTTGTTTTGTTAGCATTTATGCACTTTCTTGCATCCTAAGTAAGTGATTTGGATTGAAAATGCATAACTTCTTTGAATCAAGCAACCACCATGAATTTAATGTTAATCATTGAGGTTTGAGCTCATTTTAATTGAATTTTAATTGATTTATAAGCCTCTTGAATTTAGTGATACTTTGAGTGGTTGTTTGGTTCATTATAGGTGAAGAAAAGAAAAGAAAAGGAAAAGCGTGGCATAAAAAGTGTAGCCCAAGAAAAGGAAAGCGTGGCCAAAGAGGAGAGAAGCGTGCCGCATTGCATGGGGGAAGCAACATTGCCCTCCACAAGGGCAGAATGCCCTCTAGGAGAGCAACATAGAGAACCAAACAAGAATAGGAAACTCTGCCCTGCCCACTCCAAAGGCAGAGCACAAAATGGTGCCTTGGGACCAAGAGAAAGCAAACTCTGCCCTGCCCTTGTGGAGGGCAGAATCGGGTTCTATAAGGAAGAAAATCAAGGGGAAAATATCAACCATGCATGCTACAAGGTTCGAACAAGGAACCATGAGGAAGCCAAGCTCTAAGACCCATTGCCGTGCCAAGAAGCCAAGAAAATAATCAGCGTGTTTGCCTCCTCCGTGATTCGAACTCGGGCGTGCAATATGGCAACTCTGCCCTGCCCTTGGCGCGGGCAGGGCAACAATTGGACTGGCGCACCACAAACAAAAATCTGGCGCACCAACTTTGAATTCTGGCGCACCAAACTCTCGTCCTGGCAGCATCTGACGCGCGCACTCCTCCCCTGGCGCACCAAAGCTTTCCTGCCCTGCCCTTGGCGCGGGCAGGGCAGCGTTTTGCATTCCTGGCGCACCAATTTTCTTCCTGGCGCACCAATCTTCTTTCTGGCAGCACCAAGCGCGCGCACCAACTCAAATCTGGCGCATCAACTTTTCTGCCCTGCCCTTGGCGCGGGCAGGGCAGCCTCTCAAGCACCAAACTCGCGCCAGACTCGCACCATGGCCGCACCAATTGCTAGCACCAAGCATCAATTTTCTGCCCTGCCCTCCATAAGGGCAGGGCAGCCTCCTGGGAGTGACTTTTTGGGCCAAAATTCAAATTAAAAATTCATTTGAATTCATTTCTTCACCAATTTAAAAGCCCATCCAAATCCCATTATCCAAGAATAGAAAGTGTATAAATAGGAGATAGTTTGATGTAATTAGGACCTTTTTAGCTACCTTGAGCTTTTACTTTTACTTTTGATCACTTAGACTTTTACCTTGGCTTTTGAATTTCATTTTTCTTCGAGCTTTCTTGAGAGACTTGTCCGAGAACTAAGAGGATCAAGGGAGAATTGACTGATCTCCTTCCTCATTTCCCTTGGGCAATTCTACTCTCTTGTTTTTGAGTTTTGGGTGTGTGAAATTGGGGAAATTCTGTCCCAATTCCCATTCAAGCTCTTTGCACTTTGTTTTCTGCATAATTCAATTCCAATTCTGTTCATCTATTACTTCTTCTTTAATTTTCTGTCAATTGCTTAGATAATTCAGATCTGGGAAGGAAATTGGGTTTTAGGCTCTGCTACCTAAGCCCTTGGGATCCTGAGATCATAATTCACTCTTGGTTCTTCTGTGAACCTTTACTGCATTCTATTTTCTTTTTGTTTGAATGATATTTGCTTCTGATTTAAATTCTGCTCAATCAATTGCTGCAATTTACTTAGATCTTGCAATCCCGTTCCTCAATTCCCTTTTATATTCAAGCCATTTATCTTTCTTGCCATTTAAGTTACTGCACTTTAAGTTTCTTGCACTTTAAGTTTCAGTCATTTACTTTCTTGCTCTTTAAGATTCTGCAAATTTACAATTCTGTTCTTTAATTTACTGCACTTTTCCCTTCCCCCTTTACATTTACTGTCATTTACTTCCTGTTAAACACATATCACTCAATCAAAACTTGATTCGCTTGACTAAATCACCCACTAAACTAAAATTGCTCAATCCTTCAATCCCTGTGGGATCGACCTCACTCATGTGAGTTATTATTACTTGATGCGACCCGGTACACTTGCCGGTGAGTTTTGTGTTGGATCATTTTCCACACATCAGTAACTGTGGCATCGGTTTTTTAGTTGTTTTTGCCTTAGATAAAAAACCGTTGCCTTTGAGCATTGGTAACGGCTGTATATACCACATGTGAAAATCGTTGCCAAACCGTTGCCTAAGTTTTAGGAGCGGTTTTTCGATCTATGGCAACGGTTTTTGACCGTTGCGAAAACCCTTATTTGTTGTAGTGCCATGAGCAATTAGATCAAGAAATTGGGCAATTATTCAAGCTTAGAGAGATTGGCTTGCCAAGGAATTGGGATTCAATCATCTAAGATTGCCAAGAGATCAATGAGTTGCATGGACTGAGAAAGAGATTAAAATGAACTTGATCCAAAGAATACAACATCTCCTAAACCCAATGAGCTTCCCCATTCTCATCCTCCCATTCTCTATATTCTGTTGTTTACTTTGATGTTCATTATCCCCATCCCCATTTACTTTTCTGCAATTTACTTTATGCCATTTACATTCAGCTATTTACTTTTCCGTCATTTACATTTCTTGCTATTTATTTTTCCCGCCATTTAAATTTCTACAAATCTCAACTCAATTCTGTTTAGTTCAACTAGAACATTTCTCTGATTAAAGTTGCTCAACCAATCAATTCCTATGGCATTCGACCTCACTCTATTGTGAGTTTCTACTTGACGACAATTTGGTATACTTGCCGAAGAAAATTTGTAGCGATACAGATTTCATGCATCACCTTTATCCCCCTCTTCATTCGAGTACTCTTCTTTTATTCTCCTCTCCCTCACCTTTTTCATCTTCTTTTTTTCCTTTTTGCTCGAGGACGAGCAAACCTTTTAAGTTTGGTGTGGAAGGAGTCTTGTTCTCTCATTCAAATTCGAACCCCATGGCTCCAAGAAGTGGAAAAACCGCTCCAATAAACAAGAAAGAAGATGACCCAATAGTTGTCTTCAAACCTGTCAGATTCTACACTAAGCAACATGAAGACCATTATCACAAAGTAATAAGTAAGGGGCCAGTAATTCCTGAGGCAAGATTCGAATTAGGAGAAGATGAATGCCCAAAGATCCAAGAGTAAATTCGAAAGAGAGGCTAGGAGATTCTAGCCAATCCTGAGATCAGTGTTAGAATCAATATGATCCATGAATTCTATGCAAATCTGTGGATGACAGATAAGTAAAAGAAAGATGGAACAACATTCCATACTTTTCGCACCATGGTCAAGCGGAAGATCCTCTGTTTTCATCTTGATAGGGTGATAGAGTTCTTTAATTACCCTTGCAAAAAGATGACCCTGATTCCTACAATAGAAGGGTGGTAGCTAATCCAAAGCTGGACCAAGTCCTAGAGGACATATGCCTGCCTGTAACTCAATGGATTGAGGATGCAAAAGGCAAGCCAAGCCAGCTGAAAAGAATGGACCTCAAGCCAATTGCTAGAGGATGGCTAGACTTCATTGGGCGTTCTATACTCCCTACTAGTAATAGCTCAGAAGTCACTATTCCAAGAGCTGTGATGATTCATTGCATCATGATGGGGAATGAGGTAGAAGTTCAGTAAATAATCCCCCATGAGATGTACAAGTTTGCAAACAAGATCTCTACTTAAGCCAGGCTGGCCTATCCAAATCTTATCTTTCGCCTGTGCCAAGAGGCTTAAGTCACGATTCATGTAGACACATTTATTCCAGTGGAAAGCCCAATTACCAAGCAGGTGATGGAGAGCTCCAAGATACCAGAGGATCATCCCAAAAGGAAGGCACCTGAGCCTCCAATCGAATATTAGGATCAGTTGAAAGCATCTGTGATGCAACTATAAACCACCTTGGATAAACTAAGAGAGAAGCAGAAAGATTAGACTAGCATGATTTGCAAACTGGACAAGGAACAAGAGAAGCAAGGGCGTGAGATAGAAGAGTTGAAGCGCCAGAAGCTCTCCCCTGAAGAGCCCAGCGTCCCCCATACTTAAGGTGGTTGAGTTCCACCCCTATATTTCTGTTATTCTAATTCTTGTTTCTCATATTTAGTTTTACATGATCACTAGTAGTATTTAAGTCTTTATTTTTATTTTTCTGCCTTTTAATTTAAGAGTTGCATAAGCATTAGTAATAATTAAATTTTATTTTCCAATTAGCTATAAAATATTCCTCTTATCATCATTAAACATGAATAAAATAGTGATTTTTTAGAAGGATTAGAGATGCATAAATTTTTGTGTTATATAATAAGAATAGTGAATTATTTTGATATGGTGGCTAATGAGTCCATATTTGATGAGATATTTTTTCTTTATTTGAATGGATTTCATCACATAAACTCACACTTATTTACCAAAATAGCATACTTTTGTGTTTGATCCCTAAATTGAACCTAAATATGCAAACATGTGTTTTTATGCTTAAATTAAGCAATTTAATCCCACTTTTATTCCATTCAATGCCATTATATGTTTGTTGAGTGATTTCAGGTCTTAGAGGCAATAATGGTTTAGTAGAAGTGGAAGAAAGCATGCAAAAAAGGAGAAAACATGAAGAAATCAAAGGAGAGAAGCATTTCAGCCTGTTCCCACGCACACCTTCTATGCCTACGCACAAGGGTCAAAATCAGCACCTGTGCCCACGCACAGGAGGAAAATCAGCATGTGTGCGTACGCACAAGTATCAGCGCGTGACCTCATTAATGCAAATCCTTGGGGGCGATTTCTGGGCCTCCAGAGCCCAATTTTTGGACTTTCTGAAGCTGATTCTTGCTATATCAAAGGGGCCCTCTTTCCATGTGAAAGGGGCGGAGCAATTAGGATTACTTTAGCATCATATAGTTCATTTTCTAGAGAGGGAAGCTCCACCTTCTCTCTAGAACTTAGGGTATTTAGTTTAATTTCTTTATAGTTTCTACTTTTAATTCTTATTTTCATCTAGTTTCTTCTACCTTTGCTTATTCTATTTTCTTAATTTCCTTAGTTTATCTTGTTACTTTCTCATTTTGGTTACTTTTTATGTTAATGCAGATTCTCGTTATTTTTATTTACATTTAATGCAATTTTTGTTTTCATGTTAATTGTTGCTTCCTTTAATTGTTATTGTTATTTTCTTGCTTTTGGTATCTTTAGAATTTATTTTAAATGTAATTTAATATTATTTTATTTTCGTGCACACCAAGTGTTTCATAAAAAATGCTTGGCTTAGTTTCTACTTAGTTTTTCTTCACTCTTGGCTTGGGATTGATGACTTTGGTGACCATTGAGTCATTGATATCCAATCTTTTTTGATATGTTAAAGTATTTAGTTGATTTGGTTTCCCTTGACTCTAAGTGACCTAATAGTGTTGACTTAGGACTTAGGGATTGGAATCAACTATACCTATTTGACTTATCCTCGATGTAAGGTTGACTAAGTAGAATTAACTCTTCATAATCATCATGTGTTTGTGGTCAATGACTAGGATAGATAACCTTAGCTCTTAATTACTTGCGAAGAGGTTTTCTTGCATTTGAATTTTTCTTTCCTTGCATTTTATTGCTTTGACTTTTAAATCCTTGCATGTTCATTTAATTTCTTGAAATTTACATTCCTTGCCTCTTTTGCAATCCCAATTCCTCATGCTCTCTCATAGCCAAAAATTGTACATTTCATTGCAACTCCTAGGGAAGACGACCCGGGATCTAAATACTCTCGATTATTGTGTTTTGATTGTGACATCCTTTGGATTAAACATTTGATTATGAGAATTCATTGTTGGTTTGGACAATGCTTCTAACAAAATGATTCTTGTTTTGATTGATTCTGAAGTAACAATAAGTCTCGTTATCAGTGGCATTGCTTTAGTTTTCTAAATGTATGAATGAACATTGCATATTTGAAATTGAAATTAAGAATGTTGGCTCCTGAAAGAATGATGCAAAAGGAGAAGTATTATTGGTAATCTAAAAAATCCAAAAATTGATTCTTGAAGCAAGAAAAAGCAAGAAAGGAAAAAGCCTGTTGCAATAAAATCAATATATATATATATATATATATATATATATATATATATATATATATATATATATATATATATATGTGCATGCGAAAAAAAAAAGCAGAAAAAGTAAGCAATAGAAAAAGGCCAATAGCTCTTTAAACCAAAAGGAAAGAGCAAGGATCCAAGACTTTGAACATCAATGGTTGGGAGGGCCTATAAGAAACAAAATCTTGGCCTAAGCACTCTGATGAGCAGATAATTTATACACTTTTTGGCATTGTTTTTACATAGTTTTTAGTATGCTTTAGTTACTTTTTATTATATTTTATTAGTTTTTATCAAAAAATCACATTTCTGGACTTTACTATAAGTTTGTGTGTTTTTCTGTAATTTCAGGTATTTTCTCGCTGAAATTGAGGGACCTAAGCAAAAGTCTGATTCAGAGGCTGAGAAAGGACTGCAGATGCTATTGGATTCTGACCCTCCTCCACTCAAAGTAAATTTTTTGGAGCTACAGAAGCCCACTTGGCGTGCTCTTGATTGAGTTAGATAGTAGACATCTTGGGCTTTCCAGCAATGTGAAATAGTCCATACTTTGCCCGAGATTTGATGGCCCAAACTGGCGTCCAAACACTCACCAAAGACCCTTTTTTTGGCGTAAAACGCCATAACTGGCACCAGAACTGGAGTTAAACGCCCAAATTGGCATCCAAGCTTGCATTTAACTCTAGAAAAGGCCTATGCATGGGTAAAGCTCAATGCTCAGCCCAAGCACACACCATGTGGGTCCTGGAAGTGGATTTCTGCACCATCTGCACTTATTACTTATTTTCTGTAAACCTAAGTTACTAATTTAGTATAAATAGCACTTTTTCCTATTGTATCTTTATCTTTAGATTGGGATATCTTTTGGATCATCTTTTGATCTTGGGATCACTTTTGTGCAACTTTTCATATTCGGGGAAGCTGGCTATTCGGCCATGCCTAGACCTTTTTCTCTTATGTATTTTCCAACGGTGGAGTTTCTACACATCATAGATTAATGTGTGGAGATCTGCTATTATTCATGAATTAATGCAAGTACTATTGTTTTTCTTTAAATTCATGCCTACTTCTTCTCCAAGATATACTCTCGTACTTAATTCAGTTAAGTCAGAATGAAGGGGTGACCCGTGACAATCACCCACTATCTTCGTTACTCGCTTAGCCAAGGTCTGCGTGCCTGACAACCACAAGCGATCTACATGATGTTCAACGTAGTCATTGGATGACAGCCAGAGTATAGTCTCTTAGGTCTTTGATCCACGGACCAAGTCTGTGAGGTTAGAACATTCGTGGTATAGGCTAGAACCAATTGGCAGCATTCTTGAGATCCGAAAAGTCTAAACCTTGTCTGTGGTATTTCGAGTAGGATCTGGGATGGGATGACTGTGTCGAGCTTCAAACACACGAATGTTGGGTGCAGTGACAGTGTGCAAAAGGATAGAGAGATCCTATTCTGACACAAGTGAGAACCGACAGATGATTAGCCGTACGGTAGCTGTGCCTGGTATTTTTCATCCGAGACGAGAAATCTAACAGTTGATTAGCCATACAGAAACTGTAGCCTGGACCATTTTCACTGAGAGGATGGATGGTAGCTATTGACAATGGTGATCCACCAGTATACAGCTTGCCATGGAAGGGAGCACGCCTTATTGGATGAAGACAATAGGAAAGCAGAGGTTCAGAAGCAACAAAGCATCTCCAAACGCTTATCTGAAATTCCCACAATTGAATTACATAAGTATCTTTATTTTAATTTATGTTTTATTTATCTTTCAATTATCAAAACTGATAATTAATTGAATCTGCCTGACTAAGATTTAGAGGATGACCATAGCTTGCTTCAAGCCGGCAATCTCCGTGGGATCGACCCTTACTCGCGTAAGGTTTTATTACTTGGACGACCCAGTGCACTTGCTGGTTATTTCTACCGGAGTTGTGAAAAGTGTGATTACAATTTTGTGCACCAAGTTTTTGGCGCTGTTGCCGGGGATTGTTCGAGTTTGGACAACTGACGGTTCATCTTGTTGCTTAGATTGGGTAATTTTATTTTATGTTTAAGCTTTTATTTTTATTTTTATTTTCGAAAAATACAAAAAAAAATTAAAATCATAAAAACCAAAAAACATTTTGTGTTTCTTGTTTGAGTCTAGTGCCAAATTTTAAGTTTGGTGCCTTGCATGTCTTTAATCTTTCTTAGATTTTCGAAAATTAATCATGTGTTCTTTCTTGATCTTCAAGTTGTTCTTCATGATTTTCTTCGTTTAATCTTATGATTTTCTTGTTTTGTGTTTTATGTTGTTTTTCATATGCATTTTTTAATCCATAGTGTTTAAACATTCAAAATTTATAAGTTTGGTGTCTTGCATGTCTTAATTTTCTTAAAAATTTTCAAAAATATGTTCTTGATGTTCATCTTGAACTTCAAAGTGTTCTTGGTGTTCATCTTGACATTCAAAATGTTCTTGCATGCATTATTTATTTTGATCTTAAACTTTTATGTTTTGTTTCATTTTGTTGATTTTCTCTCTCCTCATTAAAAAGTCAAAAATAAAAAAATATCTTTTCCTTTTTCTTCTCATAATTTTGGAAATTTTGAGTTGAATTGGTCAAAAATTTTTTAAATTTAGTTGTTTCTTGTTAGTCAAGTCAAAATTTCAAATAAAAAAAATTTACATATCTTTTCAGTAAATAATACAAAGAAATGAAGGATCAGAACAAAAAGCAGAGGAATCACAGAGAAAAAGAGCTCACTGGCGTTAAAACGCCAGTAAAGAGGCATTTTGGGCGTTAAACGCCAGAATGGCTAGCATTCTGGGCGTTTAACGCCAGAAATGGCAACATTTTGGGTGTTCAAAAAAACGCCAAGTAAAGAAGGATTCCTGGCGATTAACGCCAGCCAGGGTATCTGGCTGGGCGTTAAACACCCAAAGAGGCAGTCAGGTGGGCGTTAAACGCCAGAATGGATAGCATTCTGGGTGTTTAACACCAGGATGACACAAGGGAGGTAATTTTGTTTCCAACTCGATTTTTTTCAATTTTTCATGTTTTAATTCATAACTTTTTGCATCAAACATATTTTGAACGTTCATCTTTCAATTTCTTTTTTCAAAAATTAATAATCTTTCCAAATCTTTTTAATTCATCCCTTTTAAATTTTAAAATCTTATCTTTTTCATATAATCTTTTATCAATCATATCTTTCTATCTTATCTTTTTTCATTTTTTTTATGTTTTCAAAAGCTTTAAAACTAATTTTTCAAAATCTTTTTCTTAATTTTATTTCATATTTTCGAAAATCTTTGCTAACAATTAATGTTTTTATTCAAAAATGTCAAGTTTATTACTTTCTTGGTAAGAAAGGTTCAATCTTTGAATTCTAGAATCATATCTTTTAGTTTCTTGTTAGTCAAGTCATCAACTTTAATTTTAAAAATCAAACCTTTTTAATTTCTTTTTCAACTCTTTTTCAAAATAAATTTCAATCATATCTTTTAAAATTCTAATTTCAAAATCTTTTTCTAACTTCTTATCTTTTCAAAAATTTATTTTCAAATATTTTTCAACTAACTACTTGAATTGTTTGTTTTAATTTTAAAAAAGTTTACTATTTCTTATCCTTTTCAAAACCACCTAACTACTTTTCCACTTCTAATTTTTGAAAATCACCAACCATTTTTTTAAAATCTTTTTAATTAACTAATTGTTTTAGTTTTTAATTTTCTTCTATTTCTTTTTCAAATTATCGAAACTAACTTAATTAATTAAATAAAAATAAAAATATTTTTCTTCTCCCTCTTTTTAAAAATCAAATACTCTCTCTCTCATCTCTTTCTATTTATTTTATTTAAGTACTAACACTTCTCATCTAATAATTCGAATCCTCTTTCTCCCTCTGTGTTCGAATTCTTCTTCTTCTTTCTCTACCTCATGCTCCTATTCTTCTTTTCTTCTGACACATAAAGGAATCTCTATACTATGACATAGAGGATTCTAATACTCTCTTTTGTTCTCTTCTTTTTCATATGAGCAGGAACAAGGATAAGGACATTCTTGTTAAAGCTGATCCTAAACCTGAAAGGACTCTGAAGAGGAAGCTAAGAGAAGCTAAAGCACAACACTCCGGAGAGGACCTTACAGAAAATCTTGAAAAAGAAGCAGACATGGAAGCCGAACCCAACAATAATGCTAGAGATGCGAGGAAGATGCTTGGTGACTATACTACACCAACTTCCAACTTCTATAGAAGAAGCATCTCAATTCTTACCATTGGAGCAAACAACTTTGAGCTTAAGCCTCAATTAGTTTCTCCGATGCAGTAGAATTGCAAGTTTCATGGACTTCCATCAGAAGATCCTCATCAGTTCTTAGCTGAATTCTTGCAGATCTGTGATATTTAAGACCAATGGGGTTGACCCCGAGGTCTATAGACTTATGCTTTTCCCCTTTGCTGTAAGGGACAGACTAGGACATGGTTGGACTCACAACCTATAGAAAGCCTGAACTCTTGGGATAAGTTGGTTACTGCTTTCTTGGCCAAATTTTTTCCACATCAAAAGCTGAGCAAGCTTAGAGTGGATGTCCAAACCTTCAGACAGAAAGAAGGTGAATCCCTTTATGAAGCTTGGGAAAGATACAAGCAATTAACCAGAAGGTGTCCTTCTGACATGCTTTCAGAATGGAGCATCTTGGATATATTTTATGATGGTCTATCTGAATTGTCCAAGATGTCATTGGACCATTCTTCTGGTGGATTTCTTCAACTGAAGAGAACCCCTGCTGAAGTTCAGAAACTCATTGAGGTAGTTGCAAATAATCAACTCATGTACCATTTTGAAAGAAATCCTGTGAGTAATAGGATGACTCAGAAGAAATGAGTTCTTGAGATTGATGCTCTGAATACCATATTGGCTTAGAATAAAATATTGATTCAGCAAGTCAATATGATTTCTCAAAATCTGACTGGATTGCAAGCTGCATTCGGCAGTACTAAAGAAGCCTCCTATGAAAGAGAAGCTTATGACCCTGAGAATCCTGTAATGGAAGAGGTGAATTACATGGGAGAACCCTATGGAAACACCTATAATCCTTCATGTAGAAATCATCCAAATTTCTCATGGAAGGATCAACAGAAGCCTCAACAAGGCTTCAATAATAATAATGGTGGGAGAAATAGGTTTGGCAATAGTAAGCCTTTTCCATCTTCTTCTCAGCAACAGACAGAGAATTCTGAGCAGAGCCCCTCTGGCTTAGCAAATATAGTCTCTGATCTATCTAAGGCCACTCTCAGTTTTATGACTGAAATAAGGTTCTCCATCATAAATTTGGAGGCACAAGTGGGTCAGTTGAGTAAAAGAGTTACTGAAACTCCTCCTAGTACTCTCCTAGGCAATACAGAAGAGAATCCAAAGAGAGAGTGCAAGGCCATTAATATAACCAAAATGGCCGAACCTATAGAGGAGAAAGAGGCAGTGATCTCTAGTGAGGAAGACCTCAATGGACGCCCACTAGCCAATAAGGAAGTCCCTAATGAGGAACTAAAGGAACCTGAGGCTCATATAGAGACCATAGAGATTCCACTGAACTTTCTATTACCATACATGAGCTCTGATGAGTATTCTTCCTCTGAAGAAGATGAAGATATTGTTGAAGAGCAAGTTGCTCGATACCTAGGAGCAATCATGAAGCTGAATGCCAAGTTATTTTGTAATGAGACTTGGGAGGATGAATCTCCATTACTCATCAGTGAACTGAATGCCTGGGTTCAGTAGACATTACCTCAAAAGAAACCAGATCCTGGAAGGTTCTTAATACCTTTCACCATAGGCACCATGACCTTTGAGAAGGCTCTGTGTGACCTGGGGTCAGGTATAAACTTCATGCCACTCTCTGTAATAGAGAAACTAGGAATCTTTGATGTACAAGCTGCAAGAATCTCATTAGAGATGGCAGACAAATTAATGAAACAGGCTTATAGATTTGTAAAGGATGTCTTAGTGAAGGTTGAAGGCCTTTACATCCCTGCCGACTTCATAATCCTAGACATTGGGAAGGATGAAGATGAATCCATCATCCTTGGAAGACCCTTCATAGCCACAGTAAGGGCTGTGATTAATGTGGACAGAGGAGAGTTAGTCCTTCAATTGAATGAGGACTACCTTGTGTTTAAGGCTCAAGGATCTCCATCTGTAAACATGGAGAAGAAACATGAAAAGCTTTATCCAAATCTCTCAATACATAGTCAAGCAGAGCCTCCACATTCAAACTCTAAGTTTGGTGTTGGGAGGCCACAATCATGCTCTGAGTATCTATGAAGCTCTGTAAGAGCTTACTATCAAGCCATTGACATTAAAGAAGCGCTTATTGGGAGGCAACACAATCTTATTTATCTATGTTAATTACTTTTTCATTGCATTTTCCATTGTTAGTTTATGTTTTGTTTAGGATAATGATCATGTAGAGTCACAAAAATAGCTGCAGCATTAAAGTAGGAATAAAAAACAACATAAAAAATAGCACACCCTGTAGGATGAGCTTACTGGCGTTTAACGCCCAAAATGGCAGCATTCTGGGTGTTAAACGCCAAAATGGGCAGACAGACTGGCGTTTAACGCTAGGAAAGGTAGCAGAGCTGGCGTTAAATGCCAGAAATGGCACACAGATGGTGTTTAAACGCTAGAAAGGTGCAGGGATGAGAAATCCTTCACACCTCAGGATCTGTGGACCCCACAGGATCCCCACCTACCCCAACTCACTCTCTCTCCTCTTCACACCTTTCCATAACAATCTTCTCCAAACACCATTCACCTATCAAATCCTACCCTCTTCCCCATAATCTCTCCACTACTTACATCCATCCACTCTTCCCCAAAAACCCCTCATAAAACCCCACCTACCTCACCATTCGAATTCAAAATATTTCCCTCCCAAACCCACCCATTCTCACACGGATTCCCTCTCTCCCTTACCCTATAAATACCCCTCCTTACCACCCTCAATTTCACACATCACAAACACTTCTTCACCCCCTTGGCCGAACCACGCACCCCCCTCTATCTCCTCCATTTCTTCTTTTTCTACTCCCTTCTTTCTTTTTTTGCTTGAAGACGAGCTAACCTTTTAAGTTTGGTGTGGGAAAAAGCTCTACTTTTTTGTTTTTCCGTAACCATTAATGGCACCTAAGGCCGGAGAAACATCTAGAAAGAGGAAAGGAAAGGCAGTTGCTTCCACCTTCGAGTCATGGGAGATGGAAAGATTCATCTCAAAGGTCCGTAAAGACCACTTCTATGAAGTTGTAGCCAAGAAAAAGGTGATCCCCGAGGTCCCCTTCATGCTCAAAAAGAGTGAATATCCGGAGATCCGACGTGAAGTACAAAGAAGAGGTTGGAAAGTTCTCACCAACCCCATCCAACAAACGTCAGAATCTTAATGATTCAAGAGTTCTATGCTAATGCATGGATCACTAAGAACCATGATCAAAGTATGAACCCAAACCCAAAGAATTGGCTCACAATGGTTCGGGAGAAATACTTGGATTTCAGTATAGAAATCGTGAGGTTGGCATTCAACTTGCCAATGATACAAGGAGATCCTCATCCTTTCACTAGAAGGGTCAACTTTGATCAAAGGTTGGACCAAGTCCTCATGGACATCTGTGTGGAAGGAGCCCAATGAAAGATAGACTCCAAAGGCAAGCCGGTTCAGCTGAGAAGGCATGACCTCAAACCCATGGCTAGAGAATGGTTGGAGTTCATCCAACGCTCTATCATTCCTACTAGCAATCGATCCAAAGTAACTGTGGATTAGGCTATCATGATCCATAGTATCATCATGGAGAGGAAGTGGAGTTCATGAGATCATACCTCTAGAACTATACAAGGTGGCTGACAAGCCCTCCAGTTTGGCAAGGTTAGCCTTTCCTCATCTCATCTGTCTCCTATGCAATTCAGCTGGAATTGTCATAAACGAAGACATCCCCATTGAAGCAGACAAGCCCATCACTAAAAAGAGGATAGAGCAAACAAGAGAGCCCATTCATGGACCTCATCAAAAAATCCCTGAGATGCCTCAAGAGATGCATTTTCCTCTACACAACTATTGGGAGCAACTCAACACCTCTTTAGGAGATTTGAGTTCCAATATGGAGCAACTAAGAATGGAGCACCAAGAGCACTCCATTATCCTCCACAAAATTCGAGAGGACCAAAGAGCCATGAGAGAGGAGCAACAAAGGCAAGGAAGAGATATTGAGGAGCTCAAGCACTCCATAGGATCTTCAAGAAGAAGAACTAGCCGCCGTCAATAAGGTGGACCCATTCCTTAATTTCTTTGTTCTTATTTTTCTGTTTTTTTCGGTTTTATGCTTTATGCTTTGTCTATATTTGTGTCTTTATTACATGATCGTTAGTGTTTAGTGTCTATGTCTTAAAGCTATGAATGTTCCATGAATCTTTCACCTCTCTTAAATGAAAAATGTTTCTATTTGCAAAAGAACAAGAAATACATAAATTTCGAATTCTATCTTGAAATTAGTTTAGTTATTTTGATGTGGTGACAATACTTTTTGTTCTCTGAATGAATGCTTGAACAGTGCATATTTTTTATGGTGAAGTTTATGAATGTTGAAATTGTTGGCTCTTGAAAGGATAATGAAAAAAGAGAAATGTTATTGATAATTTGAATAATCATAAAATTGATTCTTGAAGCAAGAAAAAGCAGTGAAAAACACAAAGCTTGCGAAAAAAATATATGGCAAAAAATAAAGAAAAAGAAAGAAAAAAAGCAAGCAGAAAAAGCCAATAGCTCCTTAAACCAAAAGGCAAAAGCAAAAAGCCAGTAACCCTTTAAACTAAAAGGCAAGGGTAAAAAGGATCCAAGGCTTTGAGCATTAATGGATAGGAGGGCCCAAAGGAATAAAATCCTGGCCTAAGCGGCTAAATCAAGCTGTCCCTAACCATGTGCTTGTGTCATGAAGGTCCAAGTGAAAAGCTTGGGACTGAGTGGTTAAAGTCGTGATCTAAAGCAAAAGAGTGTGCTTAAGAACTCTGGGCACCTTTAACTGGGACTTCAGCAAAGCTGAGTCACAATCTGAAAAGGTTCACCCAGTTATGTGTCTGTGGCATTTATGTATCCAGTGGTAATACTGGAAAACAAAGTGCTTAGGGTCACGGCCAAGACTCATAAAGTAACTGTGTTCAAGAATCAACATGCTAAACTAGGAGAATCAATAACACTATCTGAATTCTGAGTTCCTATGGATGCTAATCATTCTAAACTTCAAAGGATAAAGTGAGATGCCAAAACTGTTCAGAAGCAAAAAGCTACTAGTCCCGCTCATCTAATTGGAACTAAGCTTCATTGATATTTTGGAATTTATTTTATTTTCTCTTCTTTTTATCTCTATTTTGTTTTTGGTTGCTTGGGGATAAGCAACAATTTAAATTTGGTGTTGTGATGAGCGGATAATTTATACGCTTTTTGGCATTGTTTTTACATAGTTTTTAGTATGTTTTAGTTACTTTTTATTATATTTTTATTATTTTTTATGCAAAAATCACATTTCTAGAGTTTACTATGAGTTTGTGTGTTTTTCTGTAATTTCATGTATTTTCTGGCTGAAATTGAGGGACCTAAGCAAAAGTTTGATTCAGAGTCTGAGAAAGGACTGCAGATGCTGTTGGATTCTGACCCTCCTGCACTCGAAGTAAATTTTTTGGAGATACAGAAAACAAATTGGTGTGCTCTTAATTTCTTTGGAAAGTAGACATCTTGGGCTTTCCAGCAATGTGTAATAGTTCATACTTTGTCTAAGATTTGATGGCCCAAACTGGCGTCCAAACACCCACTAGAGATCATTTTCTAGGGTAAAACGCCAGAACTGGAGTTAAACGCCCAAACTGGCATCCAAGATGGCGTTTAACTCTAGAAAAGGCCTATGCACGTGTAAAGCTCAATGCTCAGCCCAACCACACACCAAGTGGGACCCGAAAGTGGATTTCTACACTATCTGCACTTAGTTACTTATTTTCTGTAAACCTAAGTTACTAGTTTAGTATAAATAGCACTTTTTCCTATTGTATCTTTATCTTTAGACTGGGATATCTTTTGTATCATCTTTTGATCTTGGGATCACTTTTGTGAGACTTTTCATATTTGGGGAGGCTGGCCATTCGGCCATGCCTAGACCTTTTTCTCTTATATATTTTCCAACAGTGGAGTTTCTACATATCATAGATTAAGGTGTGGAGCTCTGCTATTCTTCATGAATTAATGCAAGTACTACTATTTTTCTATCAATTCATGCCTACTTCTTCTCCAAGATATACTTTCATAGTTAATTCAGTTAAGTCATAATGAAGGGGTGACCCGTGACAATCACCCACTATCTTCGTTACTCGCTTAGCCAAGATCCGCGTGCCTGACAACCACAAGCGGTCTACATGATGTTCAACGTAGTCATTGGACGACAGCCGGAGTATAGCCTCTTGGGTCTCTAATCCACGGACCAAGTCCGTGAGGTTAGAACCTTCGTGGTATAGGCTAGAACCAATTGGCAGCATTCCTGAGATCCGAAAAGTCTAAACTTTGTTTGTGATATTTCGAGTAGGATCTAGGATGGGATGAATGTGACGAGCTTCAAACTCACGAATGTTGGGCGCAGTGACAGTATGCAAAAGGATAGAGAGATCCTATTCCGACACAAGTGAGAACCGACAAATAATTAGCCGTGCGGTAGCTGTACCTGGTATTTTTCATCAGAGACGAGAGATCCAACAGTTGATTAGCCGTACAAAAACCGTAGCATGGACCATTTTCACTGAGAGGACGGATGGTAGACATTGACAACGGTGATCAACCAATATACAGCTTGCCATGGAAGGGAGCACGCATGATTGGATGAAGACAATAGGAAAGCAGAGGTTTAAAAGCAACAAAGCATCTCCAAACGCTTATCTGAAATTCCCACCAATGAATTACATAAGTATCTTTATTTTAATTTATGTTTTATTTATCTTTCAATTATCAAAACTCATAATCAATTGAATTCGCCTGACTAAGATTTACAGGATGACCATAGCTTGTTTCATACCGGCAATCTCCGTGGGATCGACCCTTACTCGCGTAAGGTTTTATTACTTGGACGACCCAGTGCACTTGCTGGTTAGTTGTACCGGAGTTCTGAAAAGTGTGATCACAATTCCGTGCACCACACTCCAAATGAACAGTGTCCCTAACTATATGCTTGTGGTGTGAAGGTATCAAGTAAAAAGCTTGAGACTGAGCTGTTAGTGTTATGATCCAAAGTAAACAGAATGTGCTTAAGAACTCTGAAAACCTCTATCTGGGGATTCTAGCAAAGCTGAATCACAATCCAAAAGGGTTCACCCAGTTAAGTGTCTGTGGTATTTATGTATCCGATGGTAATACTGGAAAAAGCTTAGGGCCACGGCCAAGACTCTAAAAGCTGTGTTCAAGAATAAAAAAGAACTGAATTAGGAAAGTCAATAATATCATCTGGATTCTAAGTTCCTAAAGAGACCAACACTTCTGAGTTTCAATGGATAGTGACATGCCAAAACTACTCAGAAGCAAAAATCTACTAAGTCCCGCTCATTTAATTGAAACTGAGCTGCATTGAAAACTTTAAAGTTTATTGTATCTTACTCTTCTTTTTTTCCTACTTTCTTTTTAGTTGCTTGGGGACAGGCAACAATTTATGTTTGGTGTTGTGATGAACGGATATTTTATACGCTTTTTGGTATCATTTCCATATACTTTTTAGCATGTTTTATTTAAGTTTTATTATATTTTCATAGGTTTTAGTGCAGAATTAACATTTTGGAGTCAACTTTGATTTTGTGTGTCTTTTTTGCAATTTCAGGTATTTTCTGGCTGAAATTGAGGAGTTGGAGCAAAAGTCTGATTCAAAGACAGAGAAAGTGGTGTAGATGTTGTTAGGATCTGACCTCCTTGCACTCAAAAGAGCTTTTCTGGGTCTAGAGAAGTTCAAATAGAGTGTTCCTAACGGCTATGTAAAGCTAACATCCAAGGCTTTCCATCAATGTATAATAGTTCATACTTTGCTTCAGAATTAGATGCCTAAAACTGGCATTCAATGCCAGCCTCCAGCCCTATTCTATTATCCAATTCCCATAAGGAGGAGACCAGCGTCCAACGCCCTTAGCCAGTGTTCAACGCCCCTAGGGACTCCTAGCACATGGGAGACACTAAAGCTCAGCCCAAACACTCACCAAGTGGTCGCCGAAAGTGGATTTTTTTCAATAAAAGACTGTTTTACCCTTCTTATGTAATCCTTAGTCATTAGTTTAGTATTTAAAGGAGAAGATCACTTTTTGATAAGGACTTTTGACACTTTACATGTTTCACATTGTATTTCCTATCAGTATGAGTCTCTAAACCTTCTAGGTTAAGGGGAGGAGCTCTACTGAGTTTTTTGGATTAATAAAAGTATTACTGTTCAATCTTAATTCGTGTTTGGTTCTCTATTCTAAGATGTATCTGCGTTCTTCAACCTTATTGTTCATACCAAGGTCTGAACTATGAGCCCCGGGTTAAGACAAATCGACCGACCTCTTACTGGGCTAGTCGACCACCAACCTACCTATAAAGAGGTCCGATAAACCGCCAAGAGAAATCAAAGAAAGCCCCAAGGAGGCCCAGGAAGAAAAGGCACCGTCCATTATAAGGCGGTTGACCAAAACATAACGATCTCACCCACCAAAGATAAGATAACATAACTAACTTATCTCTAACGATCGTCAAGCACTACTATAAATACACTAGAGCACCCAAGTATAACTCATACTCGAATTCTACAAAAAACCTGCCTAAAGCCCTTGCTAACTTAAACATTGGAGTCCCTTGCGGGTACCACCCCCCTCCGACGAATGAGGACCCGCACTACTTCCCACTCCAACAAGTCGGACTCGACAGCCTTGATCAATCCAAAAGATCTCATACGAGATCGACCTCTCAGTTTCAGGTAACCCTCGGAACATTGGCATCGTTGCCGGGGAACCCTGGAAGTCATCCCATCACCATGGCAAACAACCCTGCCAACGACCATAACTGCGGATTGGAAGAAAGAATGCCACTTAAGAACACAGATGCCGTATCAAAAGAAACACATCAATCCAAGGAAGACAAGTAGTCTCAGAACACAGAAATATTAGATGCCATCTGAGAACAGCAGGATTACCTCAAACAGCTCAAACAAGAAGTCGAACGTCAGCAAGAAGTCAAGCGAGATCTCCGGAGAGAAACAAGACAGTGTCGAGAGTTGGAAGACAAGCTCTTAAAACTTGAAGCCATCCTCAAAATTAAAATCGCTCAGTCCAACCGCGAAGATAGCCCCCACAAGGACCAAGACCCATTCACGAAGAAAATCATGAAGGCTAAAGTCCTGATAGATTTCAAAGCCCCTGACATGATCCCATACGATGGTACGTCTGACCTAAGTCATCATTTCAGCAACTTTAGGAGCCAAATGTACCTCATGGTTGCCTCGGACGCAACCCATTGCAAAGCCTTCCTGACCACCTTGACCTAGACAGCAATAAAGTGGTTCGACAGCCTGCCTCCAAGGTCAATCATAAGCTTCAACGATCTCGCTAAAAAGTTCCTTGCTAGATTCCCCATTAAGAAGGATAAAGCCAAACATGCTCCAAGCTTAATTAGAATTAAACAAAGAGATCGAGAAAGCCTCCGCAGCTACATGGAAAGATTCAATAAAGGATGCCTTGACATACAAAATCCTCCTACAGAAGCAGCCATTGTGGGACTCATGAATGGCTTACGAGAAGGACTATTTAGCCACTCCATATCAAAGAAACACCCAACATCTCTGAACGAGGTACAAAAAAGGGCAGAAAAATACATCAACATGGAGGAGAACTCCTGATTAGGAGAAACCTCAAGAACCGGATTCTGCTATCCACCTTGGGATAAGGATAAAGAGTCCAGGAAAAAAGAGGACCAATCTGCAAGGAAGTCCAGAAAATACCACAATTACACCCCTCTTCGGGTAATGTTTACCGAGAAATATGCAACACTGACAAGATCTCGCTCCCTCGCCCAATTAAACACAAGAGAGGAGGAAGTTGGATAGAGTATTGCAGATATCACCGATTCTATGGGCACCCTACCAACGAATGCTATGACCTGAAGAATTTCGTAGAAAAACTAGCACGAGAAGGGAGACTAGATCGTTTCCTAGCCAATAGAGCGGACGAACCAAAAAAGAGAAGAAGGGACAAAGAGGGCGGACGAGCTGAACGTACCCCTCACACCCCTGAGAGACATATTCACATGATAAACGGAGGATTCGCAGGAGGAGGGATCTTTAAGTCATCCTGCAAAAGACACCTTAAAAAGGTGTACCATGTCGGAGAAGAGGACAGGTCGTCCGATCTCCCCACTATCACCTTCACTCAAGAAGACGCCACGGGTATCATCCATGGGCATGATGACCCCGTGGTCGTTACCATCATACTTCCCAATGCCAATTCCCACCGAACATTGGTCGACCAAGGAAGCTCTGCAGATATCCTATTCAAATCTGCCTTCGACAAGCTCGGGCTACAAGAGAAGGAGCTCAGAGCGTATCCCAACAGCCTGTTCGGGCTAGGAGATGCCCCAATCAGACCCCTCGGATACATCCCATTACACACTACCTTTAGAAAGGGAGGCCAATCTAGAACATTGAGTATCGATTACATCATCGTCGATGTAAGCTCTGCTTACAAAGCCCTCATAGGTCAGACAATATTAAACCAGCTCACTACAGTTGTCTCCAGTCCACACCTATGGATGAAATTTCCAACCCAAAAAGGCATAGCCACTGTCAAAGGAGACCAAAAGCTAGCGCGACACTGTTATAATGAAAGCCTAAACCTAAAGGGCGACCCCAACGACAAGGAATCCAATGCCATTGAACTCGGAGGAGCCCAGGCTAGAGAAGAACTCCGTCCACAACCAGAAGGCGAGACAGAAAAGGTCCAAATCGGAGACTCCCAAGAAAAAAAGACAAATATTGGTGCAAACCTAAAAGGAGACCTAAAGGAGCTGTTGACAAAATTCCTAAGGGAGAATTCCGACCTATTCGCATGGAAGGCTGCGAACATGCCCAGTATTGATCCTAGAATGTTGTGGCACAAACTGGCAGTGTACCCCGGATCTAGGCCAATGCAACAGAAGCGCAGAAAGCTCGGCTCAGAGAGGTCACAAACCGTGGAAGAACAAGTACAAGCCTTACTAGAGGCAGGGTTCATAAGGGAGGTCAAGTACCTATTATGGTTGGCCAATGTCGTATTGGTCAAAAAGTCAAATGAAAAGTGGCGGATTGCACTGATTACACCGACCTTAACAAAGCCTACCCTAAAGATCCCTACCCACTCCCGAATATAGACACCCTAGTCGATGCCTCATCAGGATATAAGTACCTTTCCTTCATGGATGCCTACTCGGGGTACAACCAAATCCCGATGCATCAACCCGACCAAGGGAAAACCTCATTCCTAACCCCAAGGGCAAACTACCACTACGTGGTCATGCCATTCGAACTTAAAGATGCAGGAGCTATATACCAAAGGTTGATGAACAAAGTTTTTCCCAACCACATTGGAAAGCTGATGGAGGTCTACGTAGATGACATGTTGATAAAGACACAAAGAGAAAAATCACTATTACCCGACCTCGCCGAAGTGTTCGACACCATAAGAAAGCACGGGATGAGGCTAAACCCCGCAAAGTGCACTTTCGCGGTAGAAGCTGGAAAATTCTTAGGCTTCATGCTCACCCAGAGAGGGATTGAAGCAAACCCAGATAAATGCCAGGCCATACTCAACATGAAAAGCCTGACCTTTGTCAAAAAGGTACAACAGCTCAATGGAAGACTAGCGGCTCTGTCTAGATTCTTAGCTGGATCGGCTTTAAAATCTCTCCCTTTCAACGCAACATTAAGGAAAGAAAAGAGGTTTGAATGGACCCCAGAATATGAACAAGCCTTCCAAGACTTCAAGACATTCCTGGGACAACCACCCATCCTAACCCGACGCTGACAAGGAGAGGAACTGATCCTATACCTTGCTGTGGGAAGCCGAGCAATAGGCTCAGCCCTAGTCAGGGAAGACGAGAATGGACAACAGCCCATCTACTTTATCAGTAAGGCTTTACAAATGGCTGAACTAAATTACCAAAAAATAGAGGAGTTCGCCTATGCCCTTATACTCACCTCCCAACGTCTCAGGCCCTGCTTTCAGGCCCACACCATCCGAATACAGACTGATGAGCGGATAATTTGTACACTTTTTGGTATTGTTTTTAGTATGTTTTTGGTAGTTTTAGTTGAGTTTTTAGTATAGTTTTATTAGTTTTTATTTAAAATTCACTTTTCTGGACTTTACTATGAGTTTGTGTGTTTTTCTGTGATTTCAGGTATTTTCTGGCTGAAATTGAGGGATCTGAGCAAAAATCTGATCCAGAGACTCAAAAGGACTGCAGATGCTGTTGGATTCTGACCTCCCTGCACTCGAAGTGGATTTTCTGGAGCTACAGAAGCCCAATTGGCGCGCTCTCAACGGCGTTGGAAAGTAGACATCCTGGGCTTTCCAGCAATATATAATAGTCCATACTTTGCCCAAGATTTGATGGCCCAAACCGGCGTTCAAAGGCACCTCAAGAAATTCCAGCGTTAAACGCCGGAACTGGCACCTAATTGGGAGTTAAACGCCCAAACTGGCACTAAAGCTGGCGTTTAACTCCAAGAAGAGTCTCTACACGAAAATGCTTCATTTATCAGCCCAAGCACACACCAAGTGGGCCCAGAAGTGGATTTTTATGTCATTTACTCATCTATGTACTAGTTTTCTATAAGTAGGACCTTTTACTATTGTATTAAAAAAAGAGAGAGACTTTGGTAGCTATCTTCGTTTTATGCTATCTTAGACCATTGGGAGGCTGGCCATTCGGCCATGCCTAGACCTTGTTCTTATGTATTTTCAACGGTGGAGTTTCTACACACCATAGATTAAGGTGTGGAGCTCTGCTGTACCTCGAGTATTAATGCAATTACTATTGTTCTTCTATTAAATTCCGCTTATTCTTTGTCCAAGATATCACTTGTTCTTCAACTTGATGAAGGTGATGATTGACGCCCATCACCATTCTCACCCATGAACAAAGTGACTGACAACCACTCTTGTTCTACAAGCATCTGAGGCTTAGTGAATATCTCTTGGATTCTTTAAAAGGAATCTTCGTGGTATAGGCAGGACCTGATGGCGGCATTCAAGAGAATCCGGAAGGTCTAACCTTGTCTGTGGTATTCTGAGTAGGATTCAATGATTGAATGACTGTGACGTGCTTCAAACTCCTAGCAAGCTAGGGCGTTAGTGACAGACGCAAAAGTATCAATGGATATTATTCCGGCCTGAACGAGAACCGACAGCTGAATTCCGCTATGCCGTGACAGGACATATGCAATCGCTTTCACTGAGAGGATGGGAGGTAGCTGCTGACAACAGTGAAACCCTACACGAGCTTGCCATGGAAAGGAGTAAGAAGGATTGGATGAAGGCAGTAGGAAAGCAGAGAGACGGAAGGGAAGGCATCTTCATACGCTTGTCTGAAGCTCTTACACCAATGATATACATAAGTATCACTATCTTTATCTTTTATATTATTTTCCTTTATCATCATATCCAATTGAATTTGCCTGACTAAGATTTACAAGATGACCATAGCTTGCTTCAATGCTAACAATCTCCGTGGGATCGACCCTTACTCACGTAAGGTATTACTTGGACGACCCAGTGCACTTGCTGGTTAGTTGTGCGAAGTTGTGTAATGCCATGGAATTGAACCACCAAGTTTTTGGAGTTCATGACCGGGGATTATGAGAGTTGTGAAAAGTATTGTTCACAATTTCGCGCACCAAGTTTTTGGCGCCGTTGCCGGGGATTGTTCAAGTTTTGAGCAAGCTTTTTGTCCGGTAACATCAGTGCCAAAATCCGGCAACAGCACCAAGTTTTTGGCGCCGTTGCCGGGGATTGTTCAAGTTTTGAGCAAGCTTTTGGTAACAATGCCTGGGATTGTTCTAGTTTGGACAACTGACGGTTCATCTTGTTGCTTAGATTAGGTATTTATTTTTTTTCGAAATTCTTGAAGATGAATTCTAGAGTTTCATGATGATTTGTTGAAATCTGGCTGGCTGAGAAGCAATGTCTAATCTGATTGGACCGAGGTTTCAACTTATCACCACAAGAGCTTGTTGATTTTCATCAATTTTGCTTTTGGAGCAGTGATCTGCTAAGGCTTGGCTGACCTTTGGTCATGTCTAGTGTTTTGGACCGAAGCTTTCTTTGAAAGCTTGGCTGGCTGTGAAGCCATGTCTAATTCCTGGACCGGAGTCTTAGACTAGCATTGCACTGATTCCTGGAATTCTCATTAAGAATTTTGATATCTTTTCCCACTTAATTTTCGAAAAACACAAAAAAATTATAAAATTATAAAATCCAAAAATATTTCTTGTTTGAATCTAGAGTCTCATCTTAAGTTTGGTGTCAAATGCATGTTTTTGTTATATTTTTCGAATCCATGCATATATTTCTTTGTTTTGATCTTTGAATTCTTTTGGCTTGAGTGTTTATGTGTCTCAAGTAGTGTCAGTAGTATACAAACTGCTAAGTTTGGTGTCTTGCATGCATTGTTATTTCATTCTTGTTGCATTTTGATTATTAAAAATCCAAAAATATTTTTTAATTTGTGTCTTTTCAAGTCAATGATACAAAGAATTGAAGATTCAGAACATACTGCAGAGGAACTATACAGAAAAAGCTGAGCATTCAAAAATGCCCAGTGAAGAAGGCAGACTGGCGTTTAAACGCCAGCCAGGGTACCTGGTTGGGCGTTTAACTCCCAAAGAGGTAGCATTTTGGGCGTTAAACGCCAGAATGTATACCATTCTGGGCGTCTAACGCCAGGATGGTGCTAAGGGGAAGATTTTGTTTTCAAAATCAATTTTTTTCAAGTTTTCAAAGTTTTTCAAAATCAAATCTTTTTCAAATCAAATCTTTTCAATCAAATGTTTTCAAAATTAATGTCTTTCCTTTTTCAAAGATACTTCCTAACAATTAATGATTTGATTGAACATCTCAAATTTGTTACCTTTTCTGCTGAGAAAGGTTTAATGTTTGAATCATATCTTTTCTTGTTAGGCAAGTCACTAATCTTCAAAATCAAATCTTTTAAAATAATTTTCAAAACATATCTTTTAAAATTGTTTTCAAATCATATTTTATCAATCACATCTTTTTAAGACCATAACTTTTCAATCATATTTTTTTTATCACATCTTTTTCAAAATAGTTTTTGTTCCGGGGGTTACCTGAAACGTGTAGCTCGGTCGTCTGGAGATGCCCGAGGTGGGGGTCAGGGACCCGAGCTTGATGTGTTGGCGATTGGTGGTTGTACCTGCAATGACACTCCGATGCTTAAGTTAGCATGGGTCCAAGCAGATATGTGTAGAATGTGGAATGTATGTCATACCTGGGTGCTCCAGTGTATTTATAGTAGTTGGTCGTGATCTTCCCTGGATAAGATATTCTTATCTTATCTTATCTTTTGGGAGTTTTACCTCTATCTTTGCGGAACCGCCTTTCCTAGGCTTTTTCGGCCTTTAGGTTTTGGGCTTCGTTCCTTTTGATGGGCCTCCTTAGCTTTATTTGTCCGAGGTCCGACCTTAGGCGTGGGCCTTGGGATGAGCTCGGACCTTTCATGGATTTTGCCGAGTTGGAGGAGCTCGGTCAGGGTATGAACAGTGCCCCTGCCCGAGTTCCTCCTTTTTGGGAGGTTGAGCTCGGGCATAGTTGTTTTTCAAAATTCAAAAATGGCCGTTTCCTGCATTTATTGCATTTTACCGTTTCTCCTCGATTTCCGTTTGGGCTCTGTGAAGGCATTATTTATTTGCTCCCTTCCTTTTTCTTCGTTTATTCTGTTCCTTCCTGTTTTTTCTAAGTTTTCGCCATCTCTTTTTCGAGCACCGCTTCTTCTTTCTCTTTGTTCTTCTTCCCCGAATCTTTCCGTGCGTCTTTCCGGGGTTTCCTCTGTGCCGCCGTTTCGTTCTTCTTTCTTCGGAGCTCGTCGTCTTCTTTCTTTCTTCCAGGTTTGTTCCCGTCTCTTTTCTTTGCGCACATATGCTTTCTGTTCTTTTGTGTGGCTCTTTGTCTGTTTCTTCTTTCTTTATGCCTGGGTTGCCCCAAAAAGAGGCGCCGCCATTGCTTTGTTTGCATATGGGGGGGCTCTTTTTTGTTTTTCTGGTACTTTGTTCCGGGTTGCCGCATTTTCTTTTTTGTTTCTTGCTTGGCTGAACGGGTTTTTCGCTGTCTGCTTTATGTGATTTTTGCTTGCTTTTGTATTTCTTCTTTGTAGGTAAGAGTTTTATGTCTCGAAAGGTTCTTCAGGCGATGTCGACCAAGATTCCAAGTGGTCTTGGTTGGGTAGACCCTCTTCCTCTAAAAGTCCCTTCTGTGGTAGATTCTGAATATTTGGCTAGGTTCCGTAGGCACTGTAGTATATGTGAGAATAGAGAGTCTGAGAGGGATTATGAGCTAGTAGCCCCGGATTCCGAGGAGAGAGTTTGCTTCCCGCCTTTAGATAGTTCCGAGAAGCTCTTCTTTTATGCTTATGATTGTTTTTTCTCTAAGCTGAGTGTCCGACTTCCTTTTACCGACCTGGAGTCCGAGGTGTTGTGGTCTTGTAACCTTGCCCCTACGCAGCTCCATCCAAATTCTTGGGCGTTTTTAAAGCTGTTTCAACTTTTGTGTCAGTTTTTGGGCGTCGCTCCCTCTATTTCTCTTTTTTCCTATTTGTTTGTGTTGACGAAGCCGGGGTCGGGTGGAGGGAAGGTGTCTTGGGTCTCTTTTAGGGCTAACCAGGGAAGGAAGTTTTGTACCCTTTATGATGAGTCCTTTCATGATTTCAAGAACTTTTATTTCAAGGTCCGGGCTACTGGAGACGTCCGACCTTTCTTTCTGGATGAGAGTGGGGAGCCTTCTTTTCCTCTTTGTTGGCAGGAGAATGTAGTGTCTGCTAAGTATACTTTTGAGAGTCTAGATGAGGTTGAGCAGGCTTTTGTGGGTGTGGTGAGCAGTTTATGGGGTCGGGCACCTCACTTGGATACGAAGAAAATGTTGGGGGATCCAAGCCTTCTCCGTTCCGAGTTAGGTAGTTTCCCGACCTCTCCGAGATTCTTCTTTTTCAATATTATTGTTTTACTTGTTTTTGGTTGAATTTCTGTTGTGGTAATCCTTTTCTTTATATTTCTGCAGAGATGTCTTCTCAGGCGGATTCCATGAAGTTCCTTCGTCGGACGAAGAAGTCTGTGGCTGCTCGAAATATCGAGGCTGAGGCTTCTGCTCGATCTTCTCCGCAGAAGGCTACCGTGGGTGTTCAGACTCGGTCGAAGACTATTCCGACTCCCCAGTTCTGAGCTATAAATCAAGACCCTCCGACCTCCGGGCCTGCTACCTCTTCTCCTCCCCCGTTCTCGGGTCCTCCTCCCAAGAAGCAGAAGACCTCTCAAGAGCTTGCGGGTTTTAACGATAAGGATTTCGATGCTCTTGGTTGGATTGAACAGCATATTCTCCCTCAGACTTTTATCTCTACTGATGACGTGTCTATGGAGCATCATTTTCAGTATATGGCGCGGAGTTGTGTTCGGATGGCCAGTCTTCATGCTGCTATTGCCCGGGAGTTCAAGAAATCTCCCATTGGCGCGACCAGCTCCCGACTTGAGAAGGCTCAGTCTGAGTTTGAGAAGTTTAGTGAGCTGAAGGCTGCTAGGATTACGGAGCTGGAGGCCTCTTTGGAGAAGGAGAAAGCTAAAGCTACCGCGGCTGTGGCGGCAGCGAAAGCGTCCGAGGAGATGGCGAAGGCGGCGACGGAGAATTATACTCGGGTATATGCCGAGCTTGTGGAGACAAGGGAGAAGTTGCAATCTGCTCAGGATGATTTTTACGAGCTGGAAGGCCATGTGGCTAAGGGTATGGATGCTATGTTCGAGAATTTGAAGGCTCAGGTCTGGGTTCTTGCTCCTGACCTGGATCTGAGCTTATTTAGTACGGATAACGTTGTTGTGGAGGGAAAGATTGTTCCTGCTCCCAATGAGGATGAGGTGCCGGTGTCCGATCCCAAGGTTCCGGTGTCCGACCTCAAGGTTCCGGTTGCGGACCCGACTTCACCTTTGGCCGGGGATGGATCTGGTGTGGAGGTTTCAGGCCGAGATGATGGTGCTGTCAAGGCTGTCCCGATTTCTATGGTTCTTCCTCCGCAGCCTTCTACCGATGTGGAATCCGGAAAGGACCTTGATCCTCTGTAATCTTTTATTTTTGGTTCTTTGCCCGGCCTGTGGGCTTTTTTGTTTTTGGATGGTTGCTGTGAACGCTTTGGACGCTTTTTTGCTATTAGCTACTTGTAGTAACTTTTTAGCTTATTATGCGGTGTTTTGCTTTGACTTTTTGTTCCGCTTTTATGCTTTTTAGTTGTTTTTTGGATAACAACTTTTTAGCTAGCGCTTTGAAACTTCCGTTTTGTCCTTTCCTTCGTTTTCGTTTCTTCGCTTGTACTTTTTTAGTTGTTTTTGGATAACAACTTTTTTAGTAAGCGTTTTCGAAACTTCGTTTTGTCTTTTCCTTCGATTTCGTTTCTTCGCTTTGTACTTTTTAGTTGTTTTTGTATAGCAACTTTTTAGTAAGCGTTTTCGAAATCTTGGTTTTGCCTCTTCCTTTGATTTCGTTTTTTCGCTTGTACTTTTTAGTTGTTTTTGTATAGCAACTTTTTAGTAAGCGTTTTCGAAATCTTGGCTTTTGCTGCTTTAAGGCTTCTTTCTTGGATCCGGGTTTTTCCTCGGACCTCGGGTGTTTGAGTACTTCCCTTTGTTGGGTCCGACCTTGTCGTTGGTCGGCCTTTTAAGTTATTTTTGTAATCTCTTTTTATTTGGTTTTTTTGAACCTTTTCAGAGTTACTTTATAACTTCTCACATTAATTTGAACCTCGTCGCTTTATCTTTGCCGACCTTGTGCGGTCTTTTTGGCAAATGATTTTTTGCGTTTTGCCGAGCATAAATTAATGTGCTTTGGCGGGGTACTTTTTCAGGATTTGTTTCATCACGAGGAAGAACAAAAGAAAATAGAAAGATTTGATTAGTATTTAAAAAAGAAAGAATATTTACAGAGTGTTTACCTTTGACTAGGTCGGGTGCCTTACTTGACCGGGTGTCTCATTAAAAAACCCCTGTAGGGGAAAAAGAGTACACCTCGGGTTAAATTTTTCTAGCTGTAGTACCGTCTTAGATTGCAGGCGTGCCAGGCCCTGGGCAGCTCATTGCCTTCTAGGTCGGATATCTTGTAATAGCCTGTTCCTAAGACTTCTGTTACTTTGTAGGGTCCTTTCCAGTTTGCGGCTAGCTTTCCTTCTCCCGACTTTTGTGTTCCGATGTCATTTCGGATTAAAATTAGGTCGTGAGTGGAGAAGCTTCGTTTTATTACCTTCTGATTGTATCTGAGGGCCGTTCGCCGTTTTAAGGCTTCTTCTCGGATCCGGGCCCTTTCTCGGACCTCGGGGAGGAGGTCGAGTTCTTCCTTTTGTGCCTGCGGGTTACCTTTTTCGTTGTAGAAGATGACTCTGGGTGACCCTTCATCTATTTCGATAGGAATCATTGCCTCCATCCCATAAGCTAGTCGGAATGGCGATTCTCCTGTTGTAGAGTGTGGAGTTGTCCGATATGCCCATAGCACCTGGGGGAGCTCTTCAGCCCATGCCCTTTTGGCCTCTTGGAGTCTCCATTTTAACCCGGCCAAGATGACTTTATTTGCAGCCTCTGCTTGTCCATTGGCTTGTGGGTGCTCGACTGAGGTGAATTGCTGTTTGATTTTTAGTTCGGCCACCAAGTTCTGAAAACTTGTGTCCGTGAACTGTGTTCCATTGTCTGTTGTGATGGAGTAGGGGACTCCGAACCTTGTGACAATATTTTTGTATAGGAATTTGCGACTTTTCTGAGCCGTAATGGTGGCTAAGGGTTCAGCTTCGATCCACTTTGTGAAGTAGTCGACCCCTACTATGAGGTATTTGACTTGCCCCGGTCCTGGGGGGAACGGGCCGAGTAGGTCAAGTCCCCATTTTGCGAAGGGCCATGGTGCGGTGATGCTGATGAGGTCTTCGGGTGGTGCTTTGTGGAAGTTGGCGTGTTTTTGGCAGGGGGGGCATATTTTCACAAACTCCGTTGCGTCTCTTTGCAAAGTTGGCCAGTAGAACCCGGCTCGGACTACTTTTTTGGATAACGCCCGAGCTCCGAGGTGGTTCCCACACATGCCTCCGTGGACTTCTTCGAGGACGCTCTTTGTTTCTGAGGTCGGGACGCACCTAAGGAGGGGGTTTGCGAATCCTCTTCTGTATAATACGTCGTGAATTAGTGTATAATTCTGGGCGTCTTTCGTGAGTCTTTTAGCTTCCTTTCTTTCGGTGGGGAGGGTTCCCGACTTCAGGTAGTTGAGTACGGGGGTCATCCATCCTTGCTGTTGGTTGGATATATTTAGCGTTTCTTCTTCTCTTGTCACGGAGGGAGATTGTAAGGTTTCCTGGAGGAGACTTCTGTTGTTGCCTCCGGGCTTGGTGCTGGCGAGCTTTGAGAGGGCGTCTGCCCGGGCGTTTTGTTCCCGCGGTATGTGTTGGATCTGTATTTCTGAAAAGTGGCGTAATTGTGCCTGTGTTTGGTCCAGGTATTCCTTCATAGTTGGGTCTTTGGCCTGGTAGCTTCCATTTACTTGTGATGTGACGACCTGGGAGTCGCTGAAGATCGTGATTTTCTGGGCTCCGACCTCTTCGGCTAGTTTTAGGCCTGCTAGTAGGGCCTCGTATTCGGCTTGGTTGTTCGAGGCCTGGAACTCGAATTTTAGGGATAGTTCTATCCGCGTTCCTTGGTCGCTTTCGAGTATAACCCCTGCTCCACTTCCTGTTTTGTTTGAGGACCCGTCGACATACAGGTTCCATGAGAGTGGGGTTCCAGGGGTCTCAGTGTATTCTGCAACGAAGTCGGCTAGATACTGAGATTTTATGGCAGTCCGGGCTTCATAGTGGAGGTCGAACTTGGACAGTTCCACCGCCCATTGTAGGATTCGTCCCGCCAGGTCTGTTTTTTGTAGGATGTGTCTCATGGGTTGGTTTGTCCGGACTTTGATGGTGTGGGCTTGAAAGTAGGGACGGAGCCTCCGAGCTGTGAACACTAGGGCGTAGGCGAATTTTTCTATTTTCTGATAGTTTAATTCGGCCCCTTGTAGTGCCTTGCTTACAAAGTATATGGGGTGTTGTCCTTGGTTATTTTCTCGTATTAATGCTGAAGCGACTGCTCGATGTCCGACCGAGAGGTATAGTACGAGCTCTTCCCCTTTTAAAGGTCGGGTTAGGATTGGTGGCTGCCCGAGGAATTCCTTTGAATTCTTGAAAGGCTTTTTCGCACTCCGGGGTCCATGAGAAGGGTTTCCCTTTCTTTGGGAGTGAGTAGAGAGGTAGTGACTTTATCGCTGATCCTGCCAAGAATCTTGATAGGGCGGCCAGCCTTCCATTCAGTTGTTGTACTTCTTTGACACACGTCGGGCTTTTCATATTGAGTATTGCTTGGCATTTATCCGGGTTCGCTTCGATGCCCCTTTGAGTCAGCATGAAGCCTAAGAACTTTCCGGCTTCTGCGGCGAAGGTGCACTTTGTCGGGTTAAGTCTCATGTTGTGTTTTCTGAGGGTGCCGAAGACGCTGGCGAGGTCGGTCAGTAAGTTTCTGTCTTCTTGTGTCTTTACCAGCATGTCGTCGACGTACACCTCTAGCTGTAGTCCGATGTGCTCTGAGAACACTTTGTTCATTAGCCTCTGGTAGGTTGCCCCTGCGTTCTTCAGCCCAAAGGGCATTACTACGTAGCAGTAGTTTGCCCTTGGGGTTATGAACGAGGTTTTTTCTTGGTCGGGTCCGTACATCGGGATTTGGTTGTATCCCGAGTATGCGTCCATGAAGGAGAGATATCTGTAGCCTGAGGCTGCGTCTACTAAGGCGTCGATGTTTGGTAGTGGATATGGGTCTTTGGGGCAGGCTTTGTTGAGGTCTGTGTAATCGACGCACATCCTCCACTTTCCGTTGGGCTTTTTTACCAGGACCACGTTTGCAAGCCATAGGGGATATTTTACTTCCCTAATGAACCCTGCATCTAGTAGTGCTTGTACTTGTTCTTCTATCGCTTGCATGCGCTCGGGTCCGAGCTTCCGGCGTCTTTGTTGGACAGGTTGGGATCCCGGGTAAACTGATAGCTTATGGCACATCAAGTCGGGGCTTATGCCTGGCATGTCGGAGGCTTTCCAGGCGAAGAGGTCGGAATTCTCTTTTAAGAGGGTTATGAGTTCCTCTTTTAGGCCCGTTTTGAGGTTCGCTCCTATGTTTGTTATTTTTCAGGTGCGTTCCCAATCTGGACTTTTTCGGTCTCTCCCTCTGGTTGTGGTCGAAGATCTTCTCGGGACTGCACTCGTCCGAGTTCTATTGTGTTGACCTCCTTCCCTTTTAGGCTCAGGCTTTCGTTGTAGCATCGTCGCGCTAGTTTTTGGTCGCCTTTTAGGGTAGCGATTCCTTTTGCGGTAGGGAACTTCATGCAGAGGTGTGGGGTCGAGACTATAGCTGCCAGTCTGTTTAGGGTTGGTCGCCCAATGAGGGCATTATATGCCGAAGTGACGTCGACCACAATGTAGTCGATGCTTAATGTTTTAGATTGCTCGCTTCTTCCAAAGGTAGTGTGTAGCGGGATGTATCCTAAGGGATGGATCGGGGTGTCCCCTAGCCCAAATAGGTCGGTGGGATAGGCCTTTAGTTCTTTTTCTTCAAGTCCGAGCTTGTCGAATGCCGTTTTGAACAGGATATCTGCCGAGCTTCCCTGGTCAATCAGGGTTCGATGTAAGTTGGCGTTTGCTAGGATAATAGTGACTACCATTGGATCGTCGTGCCCGGGAATTATCCCTTGAGCGTCTTCTCGGGTAAATGAGATAGTAGGTAACTCGGGCAGGGGGCTGTCTTCTCGGACATGATAGACTTCTTTAAGGTGTCTTTTTCGCGAGGATCTGGATGTTCCCCCGCCTGCAAAACCTCCATTTATCATGTGAATGTGTCTTTCAGGGGTTCGCGGGGTTTGTTCGGCCCGACCTTCGTTATCTCCCCGCCTTCTCTTCCTGGTCTCTTCTCCTTTTTCTGCTATGTATCTGTCGAGTTTTCCTTCTCTGGCCAGTTTTTCTATAACATTTTTTAGGTCATAGCAGTCGTTAGTAGAATGACCATAGAGCTTGTGATATTCACAGTATTCGGACCGATCTCTTCCCGCTCTCTTGTGTTTTAGCGGTCGGGGCGGTGGGATCTTTTCGGTGTGGCATACTTCTCTGTAGACGTCTACCAGGGAGACTCGGAGGGGGGTGTAGTTGTGGTACTTCCGTGGCTTGTCCGAGTTGGGGTCTTCTTTTTTCTTTTATTCCCGATCCCGATCTCGGAGTGGGTAGGTTGATTCCTTCCTAGAAGAGTCTCTTAGCTGGGAGGTTTCCTCCATGTTGATATATTTTTCTGCCCGCTCCTGCACCTCGTATAGGGAGGTCGGGTAGCGCTTGGATAGGGATTGGCTAAACGGTCCCTCTTTTAGGCCGTTTGCTAGTCCCATGATGGCCGCTTCAGTGGGTAAGTGTTGTATGTCCAGGCAGGCTTTGTTGAATCGCTCCATGTATTCTCGGAGAGTTTCTTGGTTACCTTGTTTGATCCTGAGTAGACTGGGGGCATGCTTTGTCTTGTCCTTTTGAATAGAGAATCTTGTTAGGAATTTTTTGGTTAGGTCTTCGAAGCTGGTGATTGATCTTGGTGGCAGGTTGTCGAACCACTTCATGGCTGACTTGGTGAGAGTGGTGGGGAAGGCTTTGCACCGAATCGCGTCGGAGGCATCAACTAGGTACATTCTGCTTCTGAAGTTGCTGAGGTGGTGACTTGGATCGGTGGTGCCGTCGTAGAGATCCATATCGGGTGGTTTGAAGTTTCGCGGTACCTTCTCCTTCATGATCTCTTGCATGAAGGGATCATGGTTGCCTTCGGGGGTGGTGTCGCGTTCTGTCCGATCTTTCAGGTTGGCCTCTATTTTCCGCAGTTTTTCTTCTAATTCTCTGCGCTTGCGAGCCTCCCTTCTCAGATCATGTTCAGTTTCTTTTTGCTTCTTTATGTCCTCTTCGAGTTGTTTCAGTCGGTTTTGTTGTGCCCGGACTGCTTCTAGAATTTCTGAGCTCTTTTCTTTTTCGGGATTTTGTGGATCTTTGTTTGGGAGCGATGTCTTTGGGCGATTCTGTTTGTTTCCTCCTGGAGTGCGTGGTGATAGAGGGCTGTCCGGTCGTTCTCCGGTGTCAACTTCCTCCTCTTGTTCTGATGTAGCGTGGTCATTGTTGAGAGGGTCATCCGCCATGGTAAAGGGATGACTTCCAGGTCCCCGGCAACGGCGCCAATGTTCCGGGGGTTACCTGAAACGTGTAGCTCGGTCGTCTGGAGATGCCCGAGGTGGGGGTCAGGGACCCGAGCTTGATGTGTTGGCGATTGGTGGTTGTACCTGCAATGACACTCCGATGCTTAAGTTAGCATGGGTCCAAGCAGATATGTGTAGAATGTGGAATGTATGTCATACCTGGGTGCTCCAGTGTATTTATAGTAGTTGGTCGTGATCTTCCCTGGATAAGATATTCTTATCTTATCTTATCTTTTGGGAGTTTTACCTCTATCTTTGCGGAACCGCCTTTCCTAGGCTTTTTCGGCCTTTAGGTTTTGGGCTTCGTTCCTTTTGATGGGCCTCCTTAGCTTTATTTGTCCGAGGTCCGACCTTAGGCGTGGGCCTTGGGATGAGCTCGGACCTTTCATGGATTTTGCCGAGTTGGAGGAGCTCGGTCAGGGTATGAACAGTTTTCAATCAAATCTTTTTAAAACTTCTAATCTCAAAATCTTTTTCAAAAATCACTTGATTTCTCTTCCAATTTCAATTTTCGAAAATTATGAATCAAATTTTTAAAATGTTTTCAAAATCTTTTAATTGAATTTTCGAAAATTCTCTTCCCTCCTTCCCACATCCTTCTATTTATGGAGTACCACTCCTTCTTAATGCACAATTCGAACCTTATCTAATTAAAGTTCGAATTCTTCTTCTCCTTCTTCTTTCTATTTCTCTTTTCCTCTGACATCTCAAGGAATCTCTATACTGTGACATAGAGGATTCCACAGTTTCTTTTTCTCTTCTCTTTCTTATGAGCAGGAGCAGAGACAAAGGCATTCTTGTTGAAGCTGACCCTGAACCTGAGAGGACCTTGAAGAGAAAGCTAAGAGAAGCTAAAGCACAACTCTCTTTAGAGGACCTGACCGAATTCTTCAAGGAAGAAAAACTCATGGCAGCCGAAAACAACAACAATGCCAACAATGCAAGGAAGATGCTGGGTGACTTCACTGCACCTACTCCTGATTTCTATGGGAGAAGCATCTCTATCCCTGCCATTGGAGCAAACAACTTTGAGCTTAAGCCTCAATTAGTTTCTCTAATGCAACAGAATTGCAAGTTCCATGGACTTCCAATGGAAGATCCTCATCAGTTCTTAGCTGAATTCTTGCAAATCTGTGACACAGTCAAGACTAATGGGGTTGACCCTGAGGTCTATAGACTGATGCTATTCCCTTTTGCTGTAAGAGACAGAGCTAGAATATGGTTGGATTCTCAACCTAAAGAAAGCCTGGACTCTTGGGAAAAGCTAGTCAATGCCTTCTTGGCAAAGTTCTTTCCACCTCAAAGATGGAGTAAGCTTAGAGTGGAAGTCCAAACCTTCAGACAGAAGGATGGAGAATCCCTCTATGAAGCTTGGGAAAGATACAAACAATTAATCAGAAGATGTCCCTCAGACATGCTTTCTGAATGGAGCATCATAGGTATTTTCTATGATGGTCTCTCTGAACTATCCAAGATGTCTTTGGATAGCTCTGCTGGAGGATCTCTTCATCTGAAGAAGACGCCTACAGAGGCTCAAGAGCTAATTGAAATGGTTGCAAATAACCAATTCATGTACACTTCTGAAAGAAATCCTGTGAACAATGGGACTAGTCAGAAGAAAGGAGTTCTTGAGATTGACACTCTGAATGCCATACTGGCTCAGAACAAGATATTGACTCAACAAGTCAATTTGATTTCTCAAAGTCTGTCTGGAATGCAAAATGCACCTGGCAGTACTAAGGATGCTTCATCTGAGGAAGAAGCTTATGATCCTGAGAACCCTTCAATGGAAGAGGTGAATTACCTAGGAGAACCCTAGGGAAACACCTATAATTCTTCATGGAAAAATCACTCAAATTTCTCATGGAAGAATCAAGAGAGACCTCAACAAGGTTTCAATAACAATAATGGTGGAAGAAACAGGTTTAGCAATGGCAAGCCTTTTCCATCATCTTCTCAGCAACAGACAGAGAGTTCTAAGCAGAGTACTTCTGACTTAGCAACAATGGTCTCTGATCTAATAAAGACCACTCAAAGTTTCATGACTGAAACAAGGTCCTCCATTAGGAATTTGGAAGGACAAGTGGGTCAGCTGAGTAAGAAAGTTACTGAACTTCCTCCTAGTACTCTCCCAAGTAATACAGAAGAAAATCCAAAAGGAGAGTGCAAAGCCATAGACACGGCCGAATATGGAGAGGAAAGAGAGGAGGAGGACGCCACTGAGGAAGACCTCAGTGGGCGTGTACCAATCTCCTCTGAGTTCCTCAATGAGGAACAATGGGAATCTGAGGCTCAAAATGAGACCATAGAGATTCCATTGGACTTACTTCTGCCATTCATGAGCTCTGATGAGTATTCTTCCTCTGAAGAGGATGAGTATGTCACTGAAGAGCAAGTTGCCAAATACCTTGGAGCAATCATGAAGCTAAATGACAAGTTATTTGGAAATGAGACTTGGGAGGATGAACCACCTTTGCTCACCAAAGAACTGGATGACTTGTCTAGGCAGAAACTGCCTCAAAAGAGGCAGGATCCTGGGAAGTTTTCTATACCTTGTACCATAGGCACCATGACCTTCAAGAAGGCCTTGTGTGACTTAGGGTCAAGTGTAAACCTCATGCCCCTCTCTGTAATGGAGAAATTAGGGATCTTTGAGGTGCAAGCTGCAAGAATCTCATTAGAGATGGCAGACAATTCAAGGAAACAAGCTCATGGACTTATAGAGAATGTTTTGGTGAAGATTAAAGACCATTACATCCCTACTGATTTCATAGTCCTAGAGACTGGGAAGTGCATGGATGAATCTATCATCCTTGGCAGACCCTTCCTAGCCACAGCAAAGGCTGTGATTGATGTTGATAGAGGAGAGTTAATCATTCAAGTGAATGAGGAATCCTTGGTGTTTAAGGCCCAAGGACATCCCTCTGTCATCATGGAGAAGAAGCATGAAGAGCTTCTCTCAAAACAGAGCCAAGCAGAGGCCCCACAGTCAAACTCTAAGTTTGGTGTTGGGAGGCCACAACCAAACTCTAAGTTTGGTGTTGAACCCCCACATTCAAACTCTAAGTTTGGTGTTGGGAGGTTCCAACACGGCTCTGAGCATCAGTGAGGCTCATTGAGAGCCCTCTGTCAAGCTAATGACATTAAAGAAGCGCTTGTTGGGAGGCAACCCAATGTTTTATAGTTAACTATTTTCTTTTGTTATTTTATCTTTTTTGTAGGTTGATGATCATAAGAAGTCACAAAAACAATGAAAAAAGCAAAAACAGAATGAAAAACAGGAAGAAAAACAGCACACCCTGGAGGAGAAGAAGCTGGCGTTCAAACGCCAGTAATGCTAGCTATTGGGCGTTTAACGCCCAGTCTGGCACCATTCTGGGCGTTTAACGCCAGAAAGGGGCACCAGACTGGCGTTAAACGCCAGTAAAGGGCAACAACCTGGCGTTAAATGCCAGGAATGGGCACCAGCCCGGCGTTTAACGCCAGAAATAGCTCAAAACGTGATTTTGAGCAACATTTGGTGCAGGGATGACTTTTCCTTGACACCTCAGGATCTGTGGACCCCACAGGACCCCACTACCACCCTCTCTCTTCTTCCCCCATTCACCAATCACCTCAATACCTCTTCCCCAAAATAAAACCCCACCAACCTCACCCTTCAAATTCAAACCACTTTCCCTCCCAAACCCACCCATAATGGCCGAACCATTACCCCCCTCTCTCCTATATATACCCTTCTTCAACCCTTCATTTTCACACAACCTAAACACCACTTCTCCCCCTCTTTGGCCGAACACACTACCATCACCCTCTTCCTCATTTCTTCTTCTACTCTCTTCTTTCTTCTTTGCTCGAGGGCGAGCAAACCTTTTAAGTTTGGTGTGGTAAAAGTGTTGCTTTTTCGTTTTTCCATAACCATTTATGGCATCCAAGGCCGGAGAAACCTCTAGAAAGAGGAAAGGGAAGGCAAAAGCTTCCACCTCCGAGTCATGGGAGATGGATAGATTCCTCTCAAGGGTGCATCAAGACCACTTCTATGAAGTTGTGGCCTTGAAGAAGGTGATCCCCGAGGTCCCCTTTTCACTCAAAAAGGGTGAATATCCGGAGATCCGCCATGAGATCCGAAGAAGAGGTTGGGAAGTACTCACCAACCCCATTCAACAAGTCGGAATCTTGATGGTTCAAGAGTTCTATGCCAATGCATGGATCACCAAGAACCATGACCAAAGTGTGAACCCGAATCCAAAGAATTATCTCACTATGGTACGGGGGAAATACTTGGATTTTAGTCCGAAAAGTGTGAGGGTGGCGTTCAACTTGCCTATGATGCAAGGAGATGAGCATCCTTACACAAGAAGGGTCAACTTTGATCAAAGGTTGGACCAAGTCCTCACAGTTATATGTGAAGAGGGCGCACAATGGAAGCAAGATTCAAGAGGAAAGCCGGTTCAATTGAGAAGGCATGACCTCAAGCCCGTGGCTAGAGGATGGTTAGAGTTCATACAACGCTCAATCATTCCCACTAGCAACCGGTCCGAAGTTACCATAGACCGGGCCATCATGATCCATAGCATCATGATTGGAGAAGAAATAGAGGTTCATGAGGTTATAGCCCAAGAACTCTACAAGGTGGCGGACAAGACCTCCACTTTGGCAAGGTTAGCCTTTCCTCATCTCATCTGTCACCTCTGTTATTCAGTTGGAGTTGACATAGAGGGAGATACCCCCATTGATGAGGACAAGCCCATCACCAAGAAAAGGATGGAGTACACAAGAGACCCCTCTCACCATGAGATCCCTGAGATTCCTCAAGGGATGCACTTTCCTCCACAAAATTATTGGGAGCAACTAAACACCTCCCTAGGAGAATTGAGTTCCAACATGGGACAACTAAGGGTGGAGCATCAAGAACACTCCATCATCCTTCATGAAATTAGAGAAGACCAAAGAATCATGAGGGAGGAGCAACAAAGACAAGGAAGAGACATTGAGGAGCTCAAGCACTCCATAGGACCTTCAAGAGGAAGGAAGAGCCGCCATCACTAAGGTGGACCCGTTCTTTGATTTCCTTGTTCTTTATTCTTCTGTTTTTCGAATTTTATGCTTATGTTTATCCATGTTTGTGTCTTGTGATCATTAGTGTCTTAGTGTCTATGCCTTAAAGTTATGAATGTCCTATGAATCCATCACCTTTCTTGAATAAAAAATGTGCTTAATTGAAAAGGAAAGAATTGCATGAATTCTGAATTTTATAATAGTTTAATTAATTTGATGTGGTGGCAACACTTTTGTTCTCTGAATGTATGCTTGAACAGTGCATATGTCTTTTGAATTTGTGGTTCATGAATGTTGGCTCTTGAAAGAATGATGAAAAAGGAGACATGTTACTGAGGATCTGAAAAATCATTAAAAATGATTCTTGAAGCAAGAAAAAGCAGTGAATACAAAAAAAAAAGAAAAGAAGGAAGCAAACGAGAAAAAAAAAGAAAAAGAAAAAAAAAAGAAAGAAAAGAAAAAGAAAGAAACAAAGTTGTGATCCAAGGCAATAAGAGTGTGCTTAAGAACCCTGGACACCTCTAATTGGGGACTTTAGCAAAGCTGAGTCACAATCTGAAAAGGTTCACCCAATTATGTGTCTGTGGCATGTATGTATCCGGTGGTAATACTGGAAGACAGAGTGCTTTGGGCACGGCCAAGACTCAATAAGTAGCTGTGTTCAAGAATCATCATACTTAACTAGGAGAATCAATAACACTATCTGGATTCTGAGTTCCTAAAGAAGCCAATCATTCTGAATTTCAAAGGATAAAGTGAGATGCCAAAACTATTCAGAGGCAAAAAGATAAAAGCCCCGCTCATCTAATTAATACTGATCTTCATAGATGTTTTTGGAGTTCATTGCATATTCTCTTCTTTTTATCTTATTTGATCTTCAGTTGCTTGGGGACAAGCAACAATTTAAGTTTGGTGTTGTGATGAGCGGATAATTTGTACACTTTTTGGTATTGTTTTTAGTATGTTTTTGGTAGTTTTAGTTGAGTTTTTAGTATAGTTTTATTAGTTTTTATTTAAAATTCACTTTTCTGGACTTTACTATGAGTTTGTGTGTTTTTCTGTGATTTCAGGTATTTTCTGGCTGAAATTGAGGGATCTGAGCAAAAATCTGATCCAGAGACTCAAAAGGACTGCAGATGCTGTTGGATTCTGACCTCCCTGCACTCGAAGTGGATTTTCTGGAGCTACAGAAGCCCAATTGGCGCGCTCTCAACGGCGTTGGAAAGTAGACATCCTGGGCTTTCTAGCAATATATAATAGTCCATACTTTGCCCAAGATTTGATGGCCCAAACCGGCGTTCAAAGTCACCTCAAGAAATTCCAGCGTTAAACGCCGGAACTGGCACCTAATTGGGAGTTAAACGCCCAAACTGGCACTAAAGCTGGCGTTTAACTCCAAGAAGAGTCTCTACACGAAAATGCTTCATTGCTCAGCCCAAGCACACACCAAGTGGGCCCGGAAGTGGATTTTTATGTCATTTACTCATCTATGTACTAGTTTTCTATAAGTAGGACCTTTTACTATTGTATTAAAAAAAGAGAGAGACTTTGGTAGCTATCTTCATTTTATGCTATCTTAGACCATTGGGAGGCTGGCCATTCGGCCATGCCTAGACCTTGTTCTTATGTATTTTCAACGGTGGAGTTTCTACACACCATAGATTAAGGTGTGGAGCTCTGCTGTACCTCGAGTATTAATGCAATTACTGTTGTTCTTCTATTCAATTCCGCTTATTCTTTGTCCAAGATATCACTTGTTCTTCAACTTGATGAAGGTGATGATTGACGCCCATCACCATTCTCACCCATGAACAAAGTGACTGACAACCACTCTTGTTCTACAAGCATCTGAGGCTTAGTGAATATCTCTTGGATTCTTTAAAAGGAATCTTCGTGGTATAGGCAGGACCTGATGGCGGCATTCAAGAGAATCCGGAAGGTCTAACCTTGTCTGTGGTATTCTGAGTAGGATTCAATGATTGAATGACTGTGACGTGCTTCAAACTCCTAGCAGGCTAGGGCGTTAGTGACAGACGCAAAAGTATCAATGGATATTATTCCGGCCTGAACGAGAACCGACAGCTGAATTCCGCTATGCCGTGACAGGACATATGCAATCGCTTTCACTGAGAGGATGGGAGGTAGCTGCTGACAACAGTGAAACCCTACACGAGCTTGCCATGGAAAGGAGTAAGAAGGATTGGATGAAGGCAGTAGGAAAGCAGAGAGACGGAAGGGAAGGCATCTTCATACGCTTGTCTGAAGCTCTTACACCAATGATATACATAAGTATCACTATCTTTATCTTTTATATTATTTTCGTTTATCATCATATCCAATTGAGTTTGCCTGACTAAGATTTACAAGATGACCATAGCTTGCTTCAATGCTAACAATCTCCGTGGGATCGACCCTTACTCACGTAAGGTATTACTTGGACGACCCAGTGCACTTGCTGGTTAGTTGTGCGAAGTTGTGTAATGCCATGGAATTGAACCACCAAGTTTTTGGAGTTCATGACCGGGGATTATGAGAGTTGTGAAAAGTATCGTTCACAATTTCGCGCACCACAGACCAACCAATCCATAAAAGGTATCCTGCACAAAACCAACTTAGTTGGCAGAATCCTACAATGGGCAGTTGAGTTGTCCGAATTCAACCTTAAATACGAAGCTCGGACAACCATCAAGTCTCAGTACCTAGCAGACGTCGTCGCCGAATACACCGATACCACATGCACCCCCATCGGCTGGAACCTCTATGTTGACGGCTCATCCAACAAAGCCGGAATTAGAGCAGGCATCATCCTAGAAAGTGACCAGGGAACCCAACTCAAACTCTTGTTAAAGTTCGAATTTTCCGCCTCAAATAATCAAGCTGAGTACGAAGCCCTACTAGCAAGTTTGAAGCTGGCTAGGGAAGTCGGAGCCCAAAAGCTTACTATCTTCAGTGATTCACAGGTAGCCACTTCACAAATAGAAGGAAGCTACCATGCATAGGATCCCACCATGAAAAAATATCTCGGCCCTACTAGCACGCTTGACGCTGGCTAGGGAAGTCGGAGCCCAAAAGCATACTATCTTCAGTGATTCACAAGTAGCCACCTCACAAATAGAAGGAAGCTACCATGCATAGGATCCCACCATAAAAAAATATACCGACAAGACCAGAAAATAGCTCGGAAACTTCATGGGGTACAAGATCCGACATATACCTCAGGAACAAAATGCCCGAGCCGATGCACTTTTGAAACTAGCCATCAACATTATAGAGGCACGAGCGGCAACAACAGAAGCCTCATCCAAGAAACATTATAGAACCCATCAACCTCGGAAGAAGAAAAAGTCCTAAGTATATCGAACCAGGACCAAGGGTAAATGACTCCCATAATCAACTACCTCAAATCCGAAACACTCTCCACAGATAAGAAGGAGGCAAAAAGGCTAATACGAGAAACACAGTACTACACCATAGTGCACGACGTCTTATATAGGAGAGGGATCTCAATACCCCTCCTAAAATTCGTTACAACCTCCGCTACCAGGGAAGTCTTAGAAGAAGTCTACGGTGGCATGTGTGGCAACCACCTCGGGGTACGAGCTCTTTCCAAAAAGGTACTTCTAGTTGGTTTTTGCAGGCCGACCTTGCAAAAGGAAGCAACAGAGTTCATCAAAACATGCCCCCCATGCCAGAAGCACGCCAACTTTCATATCGTGCCACCCGAAGAACTCATATGCGCCACCTCACCCTGGCCATTCGCAAAGTGCGGGCTCGACCGCATTGTAGGAATAGACTATTTCACAAAATGGATTGACACAGAGCCGTTAGCCACCGTCACCTCCCAAAAAAGTCAGAAATTCCTATACAGAAACATTGTTACAAGGTTTGGGGTCCCACGCTCCATCACCATGGACAATGGCACTCAGTTCACCGACACGGGCTTCAGGAACTTGGTAGCCGATCTAAAAATAAAGCACCAATTCACCTCTGTAGAACACCCCCAAGCCAACGAACAGGCGGAAGCCACCAACAAATTCATATTGGCCGGGCTAAAACAGAGACTACAGGACACAAAGGGAGCTTAGGCTGAAGAGATCTCCCAGGTCCTATGGGCGTACTGGACAACACCACACTCCACTACCGGGGAATCACCCTTCCAACTTGCTTATGGAATGGATGCAATGATTCTCGTAGAGGTAGAAGAAGGATCCCCAAGGGTGATCCTTTACAACGAAGATACCAACTTCCAGGCACAAAGGTAATAGCTCGACTTACATCCAGAAGTCTGGGAAAGAGTTCGAATTAGAGAGGAGGCACTAAAGAGCCGAATGGCCTCAAGTTATAACTAGAAAGTAATCTTGCAAAACTGCCCCACTAACGACCTCATCCTAATTTGAAATGATATAGGAGCAGGTCAGTCAGGAGAAGGGAAGCTAGCAGCCAATTGGAAAGGACCATACCGAGTCATAGAAGTACTAGGAAAAGGTTACTATAGGGTGGCCAACCTCCAAGGGTGGGAGCTACTGAGGTCATGGCATGCCTGTAACCTAAGAAGGTACTATAGCTAGAAAAAGATCTCAGACCAAGGCGCACTCTTCTTCCTAAAAGGTATTTTAATGACGCACCATGCCAGGATCTAAAAGTTGCCCGAACTATAGTGGTAAGCGCTTGCATGTACACATTCTTATTTACATTTTATAACTTATTACTTGAAAAAAAATTTTAAGAATCCCTAAAAAAATTTCCTATTAAGACGCATTAATTTACGCTCATAAACGCAAAATTCATCGCCCGATTAAAGAGAGGTCGGCAAGGTGAAGCGATAAAGCTCAAGTTAATGCAAGAAGTTATAAAAAGTAACCCATATAAAGCGACTTGACGAGGTCAGACTAAAAATGGGATTGCTAAAAATAACTTGAGAAGGTGTGACAGAGAAGTCGGACCAATGAAAGGATCACTGAAAAGGGAACAAACACCATACAAATGACAAAAAGGTTGAAAAACCTAGTCCCAAAGTTCTCAGCTAAAAGGTACAAGCCCTGAAAAGGGACACTACTTAAAGTGGAAGCACGACCTCAAAGACGGAGCTAAGAAGTCGTCCAAATAAACTAAAAAGAAAATGTTTCACATGAGAACACTACCTAAAATGTTATTTGGAACTCGACTAAAAATCCCGGACGGCAAATCATAAGGGCGACATACCCAAACCAAAAAAGTGTGGTCCATAAGACAAGGATAGAAGTCCATAAGACAAACACCACCTTGAAAGGTATCATCCTAGGGTATAGAGAACCCACAAAAGGACCACGTCACAAAAAAACACGAAGACCATATAAGGGTTGAAAGAACAACCTCCAAATAAAAGCACCTCGTCACAAATCAAGGCATCACTCAAACAAACTGAAATGCAAAAAATTAAAACATTAAAGGCTCAAAGGCTGCCTAAACGGAACCCCAAGAGTATAAAGTGTTTTTAAAATAAAAGTTGCTAAAAAGCAACTAGAAAAGTGTCAGAAGAAACCATCCCAAAAAGGTTATAACATCAGAAGTTCAAAAGGTCCACAGACCAAACCACATCAAATACATATTGAAAAATATATATGAAAAAGAGAATTATAAAGGATCTAAATTCTCCCTAGTAGCTGCATCTTTGGGAGAATGAGGGATCATCGAGATCGGGGTGGTTCCAACAACTCCGTCCAGGCCATTGAGGATCTCCACATCAGGCTCAGGGTCAGGAGGAACCACCTCGGCAGAAGGAGCTGCGGACAACTCAGTAGCAAGAGTTGTAGAAACCTTAACTGTCGACACAGTGGGAGCAACCTCATCATCATCATCAGGGGCAGGCACAATCTTGCCATCCTCCACAATGTTATCCATGCTAAACAAGGACAGATCGGCATCAAGAGCAAGAACTCGGACTTGGGACTTCATGTTTTCATATAGCACGGTCATACCACTCACCACGTGCCCCTAAAGCTCGGCATAGTCATCCTGAACTGACTGAAGCCTTTCCCTAGTCTCCAACAGGTCACCATAGGTCTGAGTATACCTCTCCATGGCCTTCTTGGCCATCTCCTCGGATAGATTAGCAGCCGCCTCCGCAGGAGTAGCCCTAGCCTTCTCCCTCTCCACTTCAAGTCCAATCCAACAGCTTTGGCCTCAAACTCCTCCTTTAAAACCTTCATCCTATCATAATCAACCTTGGCATCTGATGCACCACTATTTCATGGTACATTTTGTACTTAATTTAGGTGGATTTTATCCACTTTTTCCACATTTATTCAATGGAATGGCATGGTTTCATGATTTTTTTCTAAATTATGCTTAAGTGTGAAAATGTTCTTTTTAAACCTTTAATTGATTAATTTTGATTCATCTTTCATTCCACTTGATGCCTTGATGTGTTTGTTAGTGAATTCAGGTTGAAAAGGCTAGGTATGGATCAAAGGAATGAAGAGAAAAGCATGCAAAGTGGAGAAATCATGGAAAACGAAGGATTTAGGATGCATTCACCGATGCGTACGCGCAGAAGACGCGCACGCACAGAAGATGCGCACGCGTAGAAAGTGAAGTCACATGGCGATGCGTACGCTTACATGACGCATGCGTGTGGATGGAGAATTGCCAAGTGACGCGTACGCGTGACCCACGCGTACGCGTCGACGCTCGCACGTGACCTCATTAAATTGAATCCGCTGGGGGCAATTTCTGGGCTTCCCAGGCCCAAATCCAACTTAGTTCTGATGCTATTTATCCCAAGGATTGAAGAGAGATGAACCAATTAGTGATCTAGTTAGTTATAGTTTAGTTTAGAGTTAGTTTCTAGAGAGAGAAACTCTCTCTTCTCTCTAGATTTAGGTTAGAGGTAGATTAGGAATTCTTAGATCTAGGTTTAATTCATGCTTTGATTTACTTTTCCTTTATCAATTCTTGTTCTTCTTTCGCTCCTCTCTCAAGTTTTGTACTTTAATTCTAGTAATTGTTTACTTGTTGTTGATGCACTCTTGTTCCTTCTATTTTCCTTTAATGTAAATTGAGGTATTTCATGTAGATCTTGTTTTCATTGATTGTTGTTGTTGATTACTTGTGTTGATTAGTAGTAGGTTTTATTAATTCTTGCAATTTACTATGCTTTCATTTTATGCCTTCCAAGTGTTTGATAAATTGCTTGAAAGGATGTTAGAGTAGACTTTTGGTGTTCTTGGCTTGGGATGGTAACTTAGGAACTCCTGAGTTACTAATGTTCAAGTGATTGAAAATTGATAGTCATTGACTCTAGCTTCCATTAATTCAATTAGTGAGTAGCTAGGACTTATGGACTTGGATTGATATAGCTCATTTGACTTTCCTTCACTTGTTAAAGGTTGACTTAATGGGATTAATCCTTGTAATTATCATATTGTGGTTAGTGATAAGTGATGCCAGGACATCTAGGCCAGTTTCACTGACCTTTTCTTTACTATTTTAGGGTAGTTTCATGCATTTTCCTAGTAAACAAGGCAAGTTTTGGGTGAAAATACACTTACACCTTCATTCAAGCAACTATTGTGAATTTTGCATGATTTCATGATTTTTTTGGCCAGAATTACATGATATTTTAATGATGCATAATCTCATGATTTTGGCTAGAGCTTTGATGCACTTTAATCGCTTGATTTCAAGACAAATGAAGCATGGAAGAATCACGTTAGCATTCACGTTAACTTAGTCAACGTGACTACAAACGTGGGATGGCAATTGGCTTGCAACGTTAATGAGAAAAGTGATCACCAATAACGCCTGCGAAGCCATTCATAGCCTACGTTAAGAACCACGTTAACTAAGTTAGTGGTACTTAACGTAGAAGAAAAAGAGGACTCCACGTTAATAAGAAACGTGAACTCCAATAACGTTTCTCCTCAACGTTAGTGGTAAAAGTGAACACCACTAACGTTGGGAAACTAGGCAATGCCCCACGTTAAGAGTCACGTTAACTAAGTTAACGTGAACTCTAACGTGGACGAGGATCAACAATGCCAACGTTAGTGACACTCACTTTTGTCACTAACGTTGGATCATTTGCATTGCCTACGTTAACTCTCACGTTAAGATTGTTAACGTGAAAGTTAACGTGGAGTGGGGTTCAAAGAACCAACGTTAGTGACACTCACTTTTGTTACTAACGTTGGAAGATGGCTTCATTACTACGTTAAGAGCCACGTTAACTTAGTTAACGTGGGTTCTAACGTAGGGGCTTAAGGCAATTAGAGTGTTAGTGACAAAGGTGAGTGTCACTAACGCTCTCGAAGGTGATAGGTGCCCACGTTAAGAGCTACGTTAGTTAAGCTAACGTGAGACCTAACGTAGGGGGCAAAAGGCAAGCAACGTTAATGGGAAAAGTGATTCCCATTAACGTTTGCAAAAAGGGGCACAAGCCAACGTTAATGGGAAAAGTGAGTCCCATTAACGTTGGCCAAGAATTGAGAAGGAATGTTAGAAGTCACGTTAAGACTTCTAACGTTGAGAATAACGTTGGCATATAAGGGTGGAACGTTAGTGGAAAAGGTGAATGCCACTAACATTCTCGCACCCAGAATTGTATTCCACGATTAATCTCATTAAGTGCCCGAGCCTAAATTTAAATTTCTCTGCAAGATGGGCCCACTAAAGATGAGAATTGCTTCAACTCAAGGTCCAAAGCCCACATCCAAGACTTGAAGAACTAACTAGAAGATCATGAAGAGTAGTATATATAGGAGTAGTTTTGAACTAGCTAGAGACTTTTGGGAATGGGAGAACTACTCTCTGCATATTTACTTTTCTGTACTTCTAGCATGGATTCTTCTTTTCTGCCATTTTTGATTCCTAGAGCTATGAACAACTAAACCCCTTTCATTGGGTTAGGGAGCTCTGCTGTAATTTGATGGATCAATATTGATGTGTGGAAAATAATCCAACACAAAACTCACCGGCAAGTGTACCGGGTCGCATCAAGTAATAAAACTCACGGGAGTGAGGTCGATCCCACAAGGATTGAAGGATTGAGCAATTTTAGTTTAGTGGTTGATTTAGTCAAGCGAATCAAGTTTTGGTTGAGTGATTTTGTATTTAACAGTAAGTAAATGACAGAAAATGTAAAGGGGGAGGGAAGAATTGCAGAAATTAAACAGAACTGAAAGTAAAAGAGCTGAATCTTAAAGAACAAGAAATTAAATGACTGAAACTTAAAGTGCAAGAAATGTAAATTGTTGTAACTTAAAGTGCAAGAAATATAAATTGCTTGAATGAAAAAGGGATTTGAGGACTGGGATTTCAGAATTCAAGCAATGGAAATTAAATTTGCAATAATTGTCAAAGCAAGAGATGATTTGAGTTCTGTTAGATCTCAAACAGAAAGAGAAATTAAGTTGCAGCAGGGGTTCACAGAAGAACCAAAAGGAAAATGGGATCTCAGCCAGAGACTAGATAGCAAAGTCTAGATCTCAATTGCCTTCCCAGATCCAAATTCTCAAAGCAATTAACAAGAAATTAAAGAGGAAGCAGTAAAGGAATTGGGATTCAACTCAATTATGCAGTAGAGAAATCAAAGAGATCTTTAATGGAGATTGAGACAGAAATTCCTCAATTCTTCACATCCAAGATTCAAACAAGAAAAGTAAAAATGCTCAAGCAAGAACAGGGAAGAAGAGAGATCAATTCTCCTTCCCAATTTTCTAAAATCTCAGTTCAAAGCTCTCAGAGAAAATGAAATTTAAAAAAGTCAGAATTTAAAAATCAAAAGAAGGGTCCTAATTACATCAAACTATCTCCTATTTATACACTTTCTATTCTTGGATTTTGGAATTTGGATGGGCTTTTGATTTGGTGAAGAAATGAATTAAATTGGATTTTTAATCCAATTTTAAGCCCATGAGAAAGTAGCTTCCAGGAGGCTGCCCTGCCCTTGTGGAGGGCAGAGCAGGAAATTTTGTGATGAAGCCTCATTGCGTGCTCGTGCTGCGTGTGATGCTGCAGGATGCTGCCCTGCTCTTGTGGAGGGCAGGGCAGAGTTGCCATGGTGCGCCAAATGCTGCCCGTGCGTGCATGCTGCTGGCCGAGTGTTCAAGTCCTGGCCGTGCCAAGATGCTGCGCCATACACCAAGAAATGCTGCCCTACCCTTGTGGAGGGTAGGGCAATGTGCCAAAGGTGAAGTCCCACGTTCGAAACTCGGTGGAGGCACACGTTGCTCTTTTTTCCTTGGTTTTCTTGGCACCAAAGTAACGCTTAGTTCCTTGCTTCCTCATGGTGCCGTGTTCGATTCTTGGAGATTGAAAGCAAGCCAATTTTTGCTTGTTTTCCTTGTGGTTGAGCGCTACTTCTTTCCTCCTTGCTCTTGGGTTCGAAACCCATAGTAAGCACTAGGAAGCAATTTCCTTTGAATTATTTTCCATGAAAGCCCGATATTGCTCTTGAGGAGGGCAAGGCAGAGTTTTTGCTTCCTTTGGTTCTTGGCATCAAATTGTGCTCCGCCCTTGTTGTGGGCAGGGCAATGTTGCTTTTCAAGGCTTGGTTCAATATGTTGCTCTCCTGGAGGGCAGTGTGCTCTTGTGGATGGCAGTGTTTGCTTCCTCCTTCTATGTTGCACCACGCTTCTCCTTCTTTCACCACACCATTTTCTTCCCATGGCCACACTTCTTAAGCCACGTTTTTCTTCTTTTCTTCTTTTCTTCACCTACAAGAAATCAAAGCAACCATTCAAAGTATCTCCAAACTCATAAGGTTTATAATTCATTAAAAATCAATTAATTTTAGCTCAAACCTCATGATTTAGCATCAATTTAATGGTGGTTGTTTGATTTAAAGAAGTTATGCATTTTCATTCCAAATTACTTACTTAGGATGCAAGAAAGTGCATAAAGACTAGTAAAACAAGTGAAATTAGCTTGAAAAATGGGTATATGATGACCTGTCATCACAACACCAAACTTAATTCTTGCTTGTCCCCAAGCAAGCATCAAAACTAAGAGAAAATGAAATGAACAAGAAAAGAAAACATATCCTTATTAGGCATATAGCAGAACTTGATTCATGGAGTTTTTATGTAGACAATGATAACTCAATTATTGTTGCTGTTACATAATATATATTTTTCCTCAAAGGCTTACTAAACTTGCTGTTATAAGGTTTATTCTTTCTTTGCTCCCTTGCTAACTTTTCTTTTCTCATGTTGCTTAACAAGCTTATTATTCTTTTGAAGGCTTGGTGTCTAATGTTGCAGTAGTAGCCTTTGGCTTTATTTTTACTCAACATCTTTCCACCACAGACACATGGCTCACTATTTCTTCCTAGGATCATTGATGCCCAGCATCTCTTTGGATAACTAAATGTTCTGTATCTAGGTTGCTCTTTATTGTGGACTTTCAATTGGCCATCCCAAATCAGTTGATCTAAGTGACCGGGTTTTAAAATACCCCTCAGAATTTACTTATCCAAGCATATCCTAGTACAAGAACACCACAGGCATGTGTCCTAGGGTCCAAGCTATTGGTGTCCAGGCTTTATTCTTTATTTTTCTTGCCACATTGGCTTTTTCTACTTCCTTTACTTTCGGTTTTAATTTTTTTTTTGCTCTCAAGGGCTTTTTCTTTACTGATAAGAACCTTTATAACAGCAAGCTAGCTCACACTTCAATGAAAATGACATTATGCAGCAATTATTTTATGAGTTATGCATTTAATCAAACACATACACCACCATTAACTTCCATTCTAACTTATGCAACATTGGATATTTACTTTCCAATTCAAACAATTCTCTTTTATTCAAGCATATGGGAAACAAAACGAAATTCGGCTAGGTGATGGATGACAAGCATTATGCAGATTATCATACTTAATCAAACAACTTCACTTGCAACTAGATGATCACTTTAGCAAGACATACAAGAATTCTTGAATTAAAACATTTCACAACAACAAGGATTAAGTTTAGATACAACTTTTGAAGTTGTAGCCCTTTGATTCTTCCTTCTGTTGTGTTCTCTTTGAGTTAAGAGGCATAATATCTTCAATTGTTGACTCATGTCCTGCATAATTCTCAAAGTTGTTTGCTTCTCAAGCCCTTAAGTGCATGGTTAGTGTGCATAAATTGAGTGTGGCTCTTGGATTTATTTTGGTGTTGGAGACACCAAACTTAATTGCTTGCCACTGCCTCTGATGCAGCAAGTTAACCATATGTGAAACCTTGTGTTCTTGCTAAAGGTTATGGGATTAAAGCTAGAAAGCAGTTAAATAGATGAATAATTTGTCTGATTGCTTGGAGCTAGCATTGTGCAGGAAGTGAGAATGTTCTTTTAAATGAGATTTTTGGTGGAACACCAAACTTAGAATCCTTCATTCTCCCTTAAGTTGTTTTGGTGTGCAACACCAAACTTAGCTCCTTACAATGCATACCAATTATTCAACATTTTTATTGAAAAAGCTATGAAAAGAAAACTACCTCAGGTTGGGTTGCCTCCCAACAAGTGCTTATTTATTGTCACTAGCTTGACATCTTCCATTCTGCTGATCATGAAAGTTGAAAATCACAGTGCCTTAGCTTGGCTTTCTTCACTGTGAACTTCCTTCCGGTTTCCTCTTTGATGACCTCTATGAATTCCTGTGGAAGGATCTTAGTCACAATGTAGTGATCAGACAACTGTGGGGACACCTTCATGGTTTGAATGTTTATCATTACTCTATCCCCTAGTGAAAATTTTCCAGTGGGGATTTTCTGCTTTTCTTTAATTCTATCCTCTGTCTCTCCTTGTAAGAATTTCTTGTTGTGTTTTTCTTGGCTGGTACTTTCTTTGTCCAAGGTTTTCTTACTTTCCTCTATGATCCTTTTCCATCCTTCCTTCTTTGTAGCATCTTCGTTGTTAGTTGGTTTGTCTTCAGTGGCTCTGGGGAAAGTATTTGCCTTCTTCTCACCCATTTCTGCAAAGTGCTTCGCCAGTTGATCTATCTACTCCTCAATTTTTCTGATTAACATCTCTTGGTTCTTTGTTATCTCCTCTTGGTGTTTCATCATTCTCTCTATTAAGATCTCCAAGTTAGTGATCCTCTGAGAGTCTTGTGAGATTGGTCGGTTGTGATATGTTAAAGGTTGGAAGGGTGGGTATTGTAGTGGCATGTAGTGGTTGTTGTTACCATAATGGTGTTTTTATTGGTTTGTGAAGTTGGGGTTGTTGTAATTGAAGTCCCTTGGTTCGTGAATTTGGTACTTGGTCCTTCTCCATTTGGAATGAGTCTGGAAGTGTATGTTTTGTGAGTATTGGCTTTGATTGGCATTGGTGGATGAGTGATGTTGGTTGTTTGTGGTCATGGATTTGCCCTGGTTGAAACTTCCTTGTTCTTGATGTCGGGACTCCCTCATTCTTAGATAAGAATGGGGCCTCCATGGTGGAAATTGGGCATTCACTGCAGCAGACTACAGGCAATCAACTTTTCTATCTCTCAGCTCCATGTGTTGCTGTGTTTGATGGTGCATTTGTTTGTTCAGGTTCATGAATGCATTCATTCCTTCAAGTTTCATCACTCCTTTTTCTGAAATTGCATTCTGTGGTTTCTTGAATGAGTGTTGGTTGTTGACTCCTTTGTCATTGAAATTTGCAATTCCTTCGGCAGTTGTTTTGGACCAATGTGATGAGTTGTGGCTTTAGTTCAAAGTTGTTTGCATTGATATTAGGAGTAAGAATGCTACTCCCACAATGTCTAGCATTTGCAAATGTGTAGGAAGCTAGTACTCTTTTTTGTTGTGGGTTATTGTTGGCCCCTCCTTCTGGTTGATTGGGATTTGATGGATCTCCTTCCATTTCTTGGAATTCCTCCTCAGATTCTTCCTCTCCAATAACGTTCTTCCCTCTTTCAGCTCTTCTTATTCTTCGAAGAGTTCTTTGGTCAATTTCAGAGAGAATAGGGGAAGCTCTTCCAGTACCTGACATACAAACACACAATAAGAAACACACAGATCCAGAAAAACAGTGAAACTTTAATCTATTGCTAGAATGAAGTTTTAGATAGTTTAAGCAAAAATTCAAACAGTTAGCGTGTTAGTTAAAAATAAAGAAAAAGTGCTTGATCTAGACCACCACTTCACTTAATCATTGTCAATCTATTTCAATCCCCGGCAACGGCGCCAAAAACTTGATGTGTGGAAAACGATCCAACACAAAACTCACTGGCAAGTGTACCGGGTCGCATCAAATAATAAAACTCACGGGAGTGAGGTCGATCCCACAAGGATTGAAAGATTGAGCAATTTTAGTTTAGTGGTTGATTTAGTCAAGCGAATCAAGTTTTGGTTGAGTGATTTTGTATCTAACAGTAAGTAAATGACAGAAAATGTAAAGGGGGAGGGAAGAATTGCAGAAATTAAAGAGAACTGAAAGTAAAAGAGCTGAATCTTAAAGAACAATAAATTAAATGACTGAAACTTAAAGTGCAAGAAATGTAAATTGCAGTAACTTAAAGTGCAAGAAATATAAATTTCTTGAATGAAAAAGGGATTTGAGGACTGGGATTTCAGAATTCAAGCAAGGGAAATTAAATTTGCAACAATTATCAAAGCAAGAGATGATTTGAGTTCTGTTAGATCTCAAACAGAAAGGGAAATTAAATTGCAGCAGGGGTTCAAAGAAGATCCAAAAGGAAAATGGGATCTCAGGACTCCAGAGACTAGATAGCAAAGTCTAGATCTCAATTGCCTTCCCAGATCCAAATTCTCAAAGCAATTAACAAGAAATTAAAGAGGAAGCAGTAAAGGAATTGGGATTCAACTCAATTATGCAGTAGAGAAATCAAAGAGATCTTAAATGGAGATTGAGACAGAAATTCCTCAATTCTTCACATCCAAGATTCAAACAAGAAAAGTAAAAATGCTCAAGCAAGAACAGGGAAGAAGAGAGATCAATTCTCCTTCCCAATTCTCTAAAATCTCAATTCAAAGCTCTCAGAGAAAATGAAATTTCAAGAAGTCAGAATTCAAAAATCAAAAGAAGGGTCCTAATTACATCAAACTATCTCCTATTTATACACTTTCTATTCTTGGATTTTGGAATTTGGATGGGCTTTTGATTTGGTGAAGAAATGAATTAAATTGGATTTTTAATCCAATTTTGAGCCCATGAGAAAGTAGCTTCCAGGAGGCTGCCCTGCCCTTGTGGAGGGCAGAGCAGGAAATTTTGTGATGAAGCCTCATTGCGTGCTCGTGCTGCGTGTGATGCTGCAGGATGCTGCCCTGCCCTTGTGGAGGGTAGGGCAGAGTTGCCATGGTGCGCCAAATGCTGCCCGTGCGTGCATGCTGCTGGCCGAGTGTTCAAGTCCTGGCCGTGCCAAGATGCTGCGCCATGCACCAAGAAATGCTGCCCTGCCCTTGTGGAGGGCTGGGCAATGTGCCAAAGGTGAAGTCCCACGTTCGAAACTCGGTGGAGGCACACGTTGCTCTATTTTCCTTGGTTTTCTTGGCACCAAAGTAACGCTTAGTTCCTTGCTTCCTCATGGTGCCGTGTTCGATTCTTGGAGATTGAAAGCAAGCCAATTTTTGCTTGTTTTCCTTGTGGTTGAGCGCTACTTCTTTCCTCCTTGCTCTTGGGTTCGAAACCCATAGGAAGCACTAGGAAGCAATTTCCTTTGAATTATTTTCCATGAAAGCCCGATATTGCTCTTGAGGAGGGCAGGGCAGAGTTTTTGCTTCCTTTGGTTCTTGGCATCAAATTGAGCTCCGCCCTTGTTGTGGGCAGGGCAATGTTGCTTTTCAAGGCTTGGTTCAATATATTGCTCTCCTGGAGGGCAGTGTGCTCTTGTGGAGGGCAGTGTTTGCTTCCTCCTTCTATGTTGCACCACGCTTCTCCTTCTTTCGCCACACCATTTTCTTCCCATGGCCACACTTCTTAAGCCACGTTTTTCTTCTTTTCTTCTTTTCTTCACCTACAAGAAATCAAAGCAACCATTCAAAGTATCTCCAAACTCATAAGGTTTATAATTCATTAAAAATCAATTAATTTTAGCTCAAACCTCATGATTTAGCATCAATTTAATGGTGGTTGTTTGATTTAAAGAAGTTATGTGATATGTGGAAAGCGATCCAACACAAAACTCACCGGCAAGTGTACCGGGTCGCATCAAGTAATAATAACTCACAAGAGTGAGGTCGATCCCACAGGGATTGAAGGATTGAGCAATTTTAGTTTAGTGGGTGGTTTAGTCAAGCAAATCAAGTTTTGATTGAGTGATTTGTGTTTAACAGAAATTAAATGACAGTAAATGTAAAGGGGGAAGGGGGAAGTGCAGTAAAATAAAGAACAGAAGAGTAAAAGTGCAGAAACTTAAAGAGCAAGAAAGTAAATGACTGAAACTTAAAGTGCAAGAAAGGTAAATTGCAGTAACTTAAATGGCAAGAAAGATAAATTGCTAGAATGTAAAAGGGAGTTGAGGAATGGGATTGCAAGATCTAAACAAGAAAAAGTAAATTGCAGCAAATAAAGAGATTAGAACTTGAAATGAGAGCAATGAGAATTAAATCAGCAAGGAAATAAAATGCAGCAAGGTTCATAGAAGAACCAAGAGCCAAATTGGGTCTCAGGTCTCAAGAGACTAGGTAGCAGAGCCTAGATCTCTATTTGCCTTCCTAGATCCAGATGAACAAAGCAATTGGCAAGAAAATTAGAAGAAGAAGCAGTAAAGGAAATGGAAACAGATTCAATTATGCAGAAAGTGAATTAAAGAGAATTTGAATGGGAATTGAGACAGAATTTCCTCAATTTCTCACACCCAATTCTCAGAAACAGAAGAGTAAAATTCCTAAGGCAAGAACGAGGGAGAAGAGAGATCAATTCCCTCCCTAATTCTCAGAAATCTCAACAGAAAGCTAGAAATTCAAAAGGTAAAAGTGAAAATTGACAAAAGGTGCATAAAGGTAGCTAAAAAATTTTTAATTACATTAAACTAACTACTATTTATACACTTTCCATTCTTGGATTTTGGGATTTGGATGGGCTTTTGAATTGGTGAAGAAATGAATTCAAATTAATTTTTAATTTGAATTTTTGGCCCAAAAATGCACTCCCAGGAGGCTGCCCTGCCCTTGTGGAGGGCAGGGCAGAAAATTGATGCTAGGCACAAGAAGTTGGTGCGGCCATAGTGCGCATGGTGAAGAAATTGGTGCGCCAGAAGCTGCGTGGTGCGCATGAGGAGGAAATTTGGTGCGCCAGAGACTGCCCTGCCCGCGCCAAGGGCGGGGCAGAAAATGTTGATGCGCGCGAACATGAAGCGTGCGTGCGCTTGGTGCTGCCAGAATTGAGAAGTGCGCGTGCGCGTGCTGCACGTTGATGCGTGGGACGGTCAGATTTGAGGAGCGCGCGTGCGCGCGAAGCAAGTTGACGCGCGGATGCTCCCTGCCCGCGCCAAGGGCAGGGCAGGAATGGTTTGGTGTGCCAGGAAGCAAAATTGGTGCGCCAAGGTCTTGTGTGTGATGCGCCAATTTCAAATGCTGCCCTGCCCGCGCCAAGGGCAGGGCAGGGTTCCTTCCTTCATGTCTTGGGTTCGATCCTGGGAGGGAGCAAACACGCTAGTTATTTTCTTGCTTTCTTGGCACCATAGTCACCCTTAGTCCTTGGCTCCCTCATGGTCCCTTGCTCGAGCCTTGTAGCATGCATAATTGACATTTTTATCTTGATTTTTTTCCTCATGGAGCCCGATCTTGCTCTCCACAAGGGCAGGGCAGAGTTTGCTTCTCTTGGCTCCAAGGCACCATTTTGTGCTCTGCCCTTGGAGTGGGCAGGGCAAGGTTGCCTTGTCTTGGTTTGGTCACTTGATGCTGCCCTTGTGGAGGGCATTCTGCCCTTGTGGAGGGCAAGATTGCTTCCACTATGAGTTCGGCGCACTTCTCCCTTGATTCGGCCACGCTTTTCTTTCCTCGGCTACACTTTTTATGCCACGCTTTTTATTTTCTTTTCTTTTCTTCACCTACAATAAACCAAAACAACCACTCAAAGTATCACTAAATTCAAGAGGCTTATAAATCAATTAAAATGCAATTAAAATTAGCTTAAACCTCATGATTTATCATTAATTTCATAGTGGTTGCTTGATTTAGAGAAGTTATGCATTTTCACTCCAAATCACTAACTTAGGATGCAAGAAAGTGCATAAATGCTACCAAAACAAGTGAAATTAGCTTGAAAAATGGGTATATGATGACTTGTCATCACAACACCAAACTTAAACCTTGCTTGTCCCCAAGCAAGCATCAAAACTAAGAGAAAATGGGATGAATAAGAAAATAACATAAATCCTTATTATGCAGATAGCAGAACTTCAATATATGGGGCATTTATGCAGACAATGATACTCATTTATTATTGCTGCTGCATAATACACATTTTGCATCCAAGGTTTGATAGACTTGCTGTTATAAGACTCTCCTTTTGATCACTCCCTTGCTAACTTCTTTTTGGCTTATAATGCTTTAACAAGCTTATTATTCTTTAAGAGGTTTGGTGTTAAATGTTGCAGCTTAGCCTTTGGCTTCATTTTCTTTTATTTTGCTCAACATCTTTCCACCACAGACACTTAGCTCACTAATTCTTCCTAGGATCATTGATGCCCAGCATCTCTTTGGATCACTAAGTGCTTTGTATCTAAGTTGCTCTTTATTGTGGATTTTCAATTGGCCATCCCAAATCAGTTGATCTAAGTGACCGGGTTTCAAAATACCCCTTAGAATTTACTCATCCAAGCAGATCTCAGTACAAGAACACCACAGGCATTTGTCCTAGGGTCCAAACCATTGGTGTCCAACCTTTATTCTTTGTTTTTCTTGCCATTTTGGCTTTTTCTTTCTTCCTTTTCTTTCTGTTTTTGTTACCAAGGGTGTTTCATTGTTGATAAAGGTCTATATAACAGCAAGCTAACTTACAATTGAATGAGAATGATATTATGCAACACTTATTTCATGAGTTATGCATTTAATCAAACACATGTGCCACCACCAACTTCCATTCATACTCATGCAACATTGGATCTTTCTCTTTTCAATTCAAACCAAACTCTTTTATTTAAGCATATGGGAAACAAAGCAAAATTTAAATCTGAGTGATGGATACAAGCATTATGCAGACTTATCATTTTCACAAACAATTTCACTTGCAACTAGATGAACACTTTAGCAAGGCATATAATGGTTTCCAAATTCAAAATATCACACAGCAGCAAGAGTTAAGTTCAGATACAACCTTTGTAGTTGCAGCCCTTTGATTTTTCTTTCTGCTATGTTCCCTTTGAGTCAAAATGCATAGTGTCTTCAATTATTGATTCATGTCCTGCATAATCCTCAAAGTTGCTTGCTTCTCAAGCCCTTGATCATATGGTTAGTAAGCATAACTGAGTGTGGTTTCAGGATTTGTTTTGGTGTGTGAACACCAAACTTAATTGTTTTGCCACTGTCTCAGATGTACAAAGTTAACCATATTTGAAACCATGTATCCTTGCTAAAGGTTAATGGAATTAAAGCTAGAAAACAATTTAACAGTTGAGTAATGTGGTTGATTGCTTGGAGTTAGAATCATGCAAGAGGTGAGAATGTATTAAATGATATTTTTGGTGGAACACCAAACTTAGAAGTTTTCATTCTTCCTCAATTTGTTTTGGTGTGCAACACCAAACTTAGCTCCTTGCAATCCATACCAATTACTCAACATTTTTTATTAAAGAGCTATGAAAAGAAACTACCTCAGGTTGGGTTGCCTCCCAACAAGCGCTCTTTTATTGTCATTAGCTTGACATCTTCATTTTTTTGCTTCAAGGAGGTTGAAAATCGCAGTGTCTCAGCTTGTCTTTCTTTACTGTGAATTTCCTTCCGGTTCCCTCTTGATGACCTCTATAGATTCTTGTGGAAGAATCTTAGTTACAATGTAATGCTCAGGTAACTGTGGGGACACCTTCAAAGGTTGAATATTGATCATCACTCGATCCCCTGGTGAAAAATCTCCGGTGAGGATTTTTTTCTTTCCTTTAGTTTTATCCTCTGTTTCTTCTTGATAGAATTCCTTTTTGTGTTTTTCTTGGCTGGTGCTTCCTTTGTCTAGTATTTTCTCATTGTCCTCTATGATCTCTTTCCATCCTTTCTTCTTTGTAACATCCTTGTTATTGGTTGGTTTGCCTTCAATGGTTTTGAAGAAAGTATTTGGTTTCTTCTCACCTATATCTGCAAAGTGCTTTGCCACTTGAGCTATCCGCTCCTCAAGTCTTCTCATTAACATATCTTGGTTCTTTGCTGTCTCCTCTTGATGTTTCATCATTCTCTCCATTAGAATCTCCAGGTTTGTGATTCTCTGAGAGTCTTGTGAGGTTGGTTGGTTATGACATGTTAAAGGTAGGAAGGGTGGGTGTGGTGGAAGCATGTAGTGGTTGTTATTGCTGTAATGATGTTCTTGTTGATTTGTGAAGTTGTGGTTATTACAACTGAAATCCCTTGGTTTGTAGTCTTGGCATTCATTCCTTCTCCAGTTGAAATGAGTCTGGGGTGTCTGTGTTGTGAATGTTGGTTTTGAATAATGTTGATGGTTGGGTGATGTTGATTGTCTGTGGTCATGGAGTTACCCTGGTGGAAATTTCCTTGTTCTTGACGTTGAGGCTCCCTCATTCTCAGATAAGAATGGGGTCTCCATGGTGGGAATTTGGTAATCTCTGCAGCAGATAGATCCATATTTTGCTGTGGTTGATGATGCATTTGTCTGTTTAAGTCATCTAACACAGTCACCCCTTCGATGTTTATTACTTCTTTTTCTGGGATTGCATTCTGTGATTTCTCAATTGAGTGTTGGTTGTTGACTCCTTTGTCATTGAAATCTGAAATTCCTTGGGTAGTTGTTGTTGCTTTGAGTAACCCATCTGAGAAGTGATCCACTGCTTTTCTTGTTTCTGGAGTGAGTCCTTCATAGAAAGCTCGGAAGCCCACTTTATCAGTTGCTTTCTTGTATCTTTCCCAGGCTTTAAAGAGCGGTTCTTCATCTCCTTGTATGAATAGATGTTCTTCCTTTTTCAGCTGGATGATCTGTCTAGATGGGGTGAATTTGGCCAGAAATTTGATAACCAAATCATCCCAACTAGTGATACTTCCTTGGGGAAAACTTTCAAACCATTGTGTAGCTTTACCCTTTAATGAGAAGGGAAATAGCAGAATCTTGTAAGTGTCTTGATCTGAACCATCGGTTTTGACTGCATTACAAGTCTTTAGAAAAGTGGATATGTGCTGCTGAGGGTCCTCCGACGGATTTCCTTCATAGGAACAATTGTTCTTGATGAGAGTGATGAGTGGTGGCTTCATGTCATGATATCCTTTGTCTGTAAGAACTTGATTTCCTGTGATATGCACACAATCAGGATGACCAAACAGCAACACGCTTGAGAATTAAGTGCAATTATTTGGGATAAAATGTTAGTGGGTTAATAGAGGCAATTTATCAAACAGTTAGTGTGTTAGTAGGAGTTAGAATAACAGAAAAAGAAAAAGTGCGTAATCTAGACCTCCACTTCACTTAATCATTGTCAATCTATTTCAATCCCCGGCAACGGCGCCAAAAACTTGATGTGTGGAAAGCGATCCAACACAAAACTCACCGGCAAGTGTACCGGGTCGCATCAAGTAATAATAACTCACAAGAGTGAGGTCGATCCCACAGGGATTGAAGGATTGAGCAATTTTAGTTTAGTGGGTGGTTTAGTCAAGCAAATCAAGTTTTGATTGAGTGATTTGTGTTTAACAGAAATTAAATGACAGTAAATGTAAAGGGGGAAGGGGGAAGTGCAGTAAAATAAAGAACAGAAGAGTAAAAGTGCAGAAACTTAAAGAGCAAGAAAGTAAATGACTGAAACTTAAAGTGCAAGAAAGGTAAATTGCAGTAACTTAAATGGCAAGAAAGATAAATTGCTAGAATGTAAAAGGGAGTTGAGGAATGGGATTGCAAGATCTAAACAAGAAAAAGTAAATTGCAGCAAATAAAGAGATTAGAACTTGAAATGAGAGCAATGAGAATTAAATCAGCAAGGAAATAAAATGCAGCAAGGTTCATAGAAGAACCAAGAGCCAAATTGGGTCTCAGGTCTCAAGAGACTAGGTAGCAGAGCCTAGATCTCTATTTGCCTTCCTAGATCCAGATGAACAAAGCAATTGGCAAGAAAATTAGAAGAAGAAGCAGTAAAGGAAATGGAAACAGATTCAATTATGCAGAAAGTGAATTAAAGAGAATTTGAATGGGAATTGAGACAGAATTTCCTCAATTTCTCACACCCAATTCTCAGAAACAGAAGAGTAAAATTCCTAAGGCAAGAACGAGGGAGAAGAGAGATCAATTCCCTCCCTAATTCTCAGAAATCTCAACAGAAAGCTAGAAATTCAAAAGGTAAAAGTGAAAATTGACAAAAGGTGCATAAAGGTAGCTAAAAAATTTTTAATTACATTAAACTAACTACTATTTATACACTTTCCATTCTTGGATTTTGGGATTTGGATGGGCTTTTGAATTGGTGAAGAAATGAATTCAAATTAATTTTTAATTTGAATTTTTGGCCCAAAAATGCACTCCCAGGAGGCTGCCCTGCCCTTGTGGAGGGCAGGGCAGAAAATTGATGCTAGGCACAAGAAGTTGGTGCGGCCATAGTGCGCATGGTGAAGAAATTGGTGCGCCAGAAGCTGCGTGGTGCGCATGAGGAGGAAATTTGGTGCGCCAGAGACTGCCCTGCCCGCGCCAAGGGCGGGGCAGAAAATGTTGATGCGCGCGAACATGAAGCGTGCGTGCGCTTGGTGCTGCCAGAATTGAGAAGTGCGCGTGCGCGTGCTGCACGTTGATGCGTGGGACGGTCAGATTTGAGGAGCGCGCGTGCGCGCGAAGCAAGTTGACGCGCGGATGCTCCCTGCCCGCGCCAAGGGCAGGGCAGGAATGGTTTGGTGTGCCAGGAAGCAAAATTGGTGCGCCAAGGTCTTGTGTGTGATGCGCCAATTTCAAATGCTGCCCTGCCCGCGCCAAGGGCAGGGCAGGGTTCCTTCCTTCATGTCTTGGGTTCGATCCTGGGAGGGAGCAAACACGCTAGTTATTTTCTTGCTTTCTTGGCACCATAGTCACCCTTAGTCCTTGGCTCCCTCATGGTCCCTTGCTCGAGCCTTGTAGCATGCATAATTGACATTTTTATCTTGATTTTTTTTCCTCATGGAGCCCGATCTTGCTCTCCACAAGGGCAGGGCAGAGTTTGCTTCTCTTGGCTCCAAGGCACCATTTTGTGCTCTGCCCTTGGAGTGGGCAGGGCAAGGTTGCCTTGTCTTGGTTTGGTCACTTGATGCTGCCCTTGTGGAGGGCATTCTGCCCTTGTGGAGGGCAAGATTGCTTCCACTATGAGTTCGGCGCACTTCTCCCTTGATTCGGCCACGCTTTTCTTTCCTCGGCTACACTTTTTATGCCACGCTTTTTATTTTCTTTTCTTTTCTTCACCTACAATAAACCAAAACAACCACTCAAAGTATCACTAAATTCAAGAGGCTTATAAATCAATTAAAATGCAATTAAAATTAGCTTAAACCTCATGATTTATCATTAATTTCATAGTGGTTGCTTGATTTAGAGAAGTTATGCATTTTCACTCCAAATCACTAACTTAGGATGCAAGAAAGTGCATAAATGCTACCAAAACAAGTGAAATTAGCTTGAAAAATGGGTATATGATGACTTGTCATCATTATGCATTTTCATTCCAAATTACTTACTTAGGATGCAAAAAAGTGCATAAAGACTAGTAAAACAAGTGAAATTAGCTTGAAAAATGGGTATATGATGACCTGTCATCACAACACCAACTTAATTCTTGCTTGTCCCCAAGCAAGCATCAAAACTAAGAGAAAATGAAATGAACAAGAAAAGAAAACATATCCTTATTAGGCATATAGCAGAACTTGATTCATGGAGTTTTTATGTAGACAATGATAACTCAATTATTGTTGCTGTTACATAATATACATTTTTCCTCAAAGGCTTACTAAACTTGCTGTTATAAGGTTTATTCTTTCTTTGCTCCCTTGCTAACTTTTCTTTTCTCATGTTGCTTAACAAGCTTATTATTCTTTTGGAGGCTTGGTGTCTAATGTTGCAGTAGTAGCCTTTGGCTTTATTTTTACTCAACATCTTTCCACCACAGACACATGGCTCACTATTTCTTCCTAGGATCATTGATGCCCAGCATCTCTTTGGATAACTAAATATTCTGTATCTAGGTTGCTCTTTATCGTGGACTTTCAATTGGCCATCCCAAATCAGTTGATCTAAGTGACCGAGTTTTAAAATACCCCTCAGAATTTACTTATCCAAGCATATCCTAGTACAAGAACACCACAGGCATGTGTCCTAGGGTCCAAGCTATTGGTGTCCAGCCTTTATTCTTTATTTTTCTTGCCATATTGGATTTTTCTACTTCCTTTACTTTCTGTTTTAATTTTTTTTTTTTGCTCTCAAGGGCTTTTTCTTTACTGAAAGAACCTTTATAACAGCAAGCTAGCTCACACTTCAATGAAAATGACATTATGCAGCAATTATTTTATGAGTTATGCATTTAATCAAACACATACACCACCATTAACTTCCATTCTAACTTATGCAACATTGGATATTTACTTTCCAATTCAAACAATTCTCTTTTATTCAAGCATATGGGAAACAAAACAAAATTTGGCTAGGTGATGGATGACAAGCATTATGCAGATTATCATACTTAATCAAACAACTTTGATGCCAAGGCATCTTAGGCTAGTTTCACTAGCATTTTTCTGTTAGTTTTAGTTGTTTTATGCATTTTCTTGAGCTTAAAGTAACCAAGAATGGTTAAATGAACAACAAAGCAAGGAACCATCCAAAACATTATGATTTTGATGCAAATTCCATGAGTTTATAGTGATATTACTTGAATGCTATGAATGGATGAATTCTCATGAAATTTTGCAAGACTTTGATGCAATTGTTTGGATGATTTCAGGGAAGAAGAGGCTAGGCAAGGAAGCAACAAAATCAATAAGGGAAGCTTGAATATCAAATGGGACGTTTAAGCTCCAGTTTAAGGTTAAACTGGAGCTTAAACGCCAGAATCATGAGAAAGGAGGAAATGCTGTAACTGGCGTTTAACCTCTAGTTTAACCTTAAACTGGAAGTTAAACGCCAGAATGAGAAAGGCACTAAGAGGCATTCCCACGTTTAACCTCCAGTTTAACCTTAAACTGGAGGTTAAACGCCAGAATGATGATTTGAACCAAGGGAGCATTCCACGTTTAACCTCCAGTTTAACCTTAAACTGGAGGTTAAACGTGTTCGACACTTTTCCCCACCAAGAAGCATTTCCACGTTTAACCTCTAGTTTAACCTTAAACTGGAGGTTAAACGCCAGAAGCAAGAGAGGCACCAGGAGAGTTCCACGTTTAACCTCCAGTTTAACCTCAAACTGGAGGTTAAACGTGTTCGATTGTTTTTCTCCTCCAGGGTGTTTTCTTCATTCCACGTTTAACCTCCAGTTTAACCTCAAACTGGAGGTTAAACGTGCTCGACCCAAATTGCCTCCAGGGTTGCTTTATTCATTTCCAAGTTTAACCTCCAGTTTAACCTTAAACTGGAGGTTAAACGTGTTCGACCACAAATTGCCTCCAGGGTTGCTTTCTTCATTTCCAAGTTTAACCTTAAACTCGAGGTTAAACGTGTTCGATATATTCACTCTCCTGGGTTGCTTTCTTCCAATTCCACGTTTAAGTTTCAGTTTAACCTTAAACTGAAACTTAAACTTCAACTTAAACGCAACCTTTTTAAAGGGTTTCTGGGCCAAAAATATTGAAGTTTAAGTTAGCAATTGAGCACAATTATTAACTTAAACATATTATGGTGAGAAACCCAAGTGAATATCATGGTTTATGGGATTGGGCCTGAAGAATTGATGAGTCTGGAACTTCAAATTGTTGAGTCTTGTGTCATTACTTGTTCATCACTAAGTTTGCTCAATGAATGTTACAGAATTGGATCACAGCCTCATCAGGATTATGGACCATAAGCCTAAAGCAAAAGGAAATCAAGGAAAGGCCTCAAAGCCCAAGAAACACAACAGAAGCTCAATTTAGAAAGTGTATAAATAGGATAGAATTGAAGTTAGTTGGGATCTTTTGACCTTTTGACATTTTTTTACACTAGAGAACTTTGGATATTGTGTAATTGAATTCTGAGCTATGAAGCACTAAACCCCTTTCATTGGGTTAGGGAGCTCTATTGTAATTCAATGAATCAATAATAGTTTCATCTTCTTCTTCAATCTTTTCTCTTGAATTTTGTTAGAAAGCTTCTCGATCTAATTCCATTGGGTAGTTGTCTTGGGAAGGAAATTTCCCATAATTGGAATCCTTCGGAACCTTGGGAAAGGAATGATGGATTCATGCTAGAGAAGCTTTCTCACAGTGAATTGGATTGGGGTTTGGATGGATATTGTGACATGTAATCCTACAAAATTGTGGTTCATGAAACTGTGTGGTATAATCAGTGATCGAGCATCATCTCTTCTTATGAACATTTAAACCAAGGGATTGGGAATTTGTTTGTTTTTAGAGAGAATTGGTGAGCCAAGGAATTGGGATCCAATCATATAAGATTGCCAAGCATGATTCAATGAATGCATTGGTTGAGAAAGAGATGAAAATGTTTTGATTCGGAGATTTCAATATCTCCTGACCCCAATGAACCCCACTCTCTGATCTATCCTCTTCTATTCATATTCTGCAAAATTTCAATTCATGCAATCACCCCAATTCCCTTTTACTTTCAGCAATTTACTTTCTCGCACTTTAATTCTCGCAATTTAAGTTTATGCAATTTCAATTCCGTGCAATTTACGTTTCCTGCTACATTTACTTTATGCAATTCACATCCAAAAGTTGATTCCGCTCAACTAATCAAACTTCTAATTCGAATTGCTCACTCAACCAATCCTTGTGGGATTCGACCTCACTCTATTGTGAGTTTTTACTTGACGATAACCGGTGCACTTGCCGGAAGGAATTTTGCCGCTCATGCAATTTCCTAAATCGTAGCATAACAAGTTTATGCACATCAAGTTTATGGCGCCGTTGCCGGGGAATGGTTTTCGATTGACAATTCTCAAATTGGAAGTTAACTAGATTGAGCATTTTTCTTGTTTTGTTAATTTAGTTCAAATTACTTGTTGAATTTTTAATTTCTGCACTCTGTTACTTGTTTTTTTCTTTCTTATGCCTTTCAATTCTAGCAACTAACTCACTGACCCACTAACTATTTGAATTAATTCCTCAACTGCTCTAACCATACTCTTCCATTAACCAAGAGTATTCCACTTGTTTGTTGCTTGTGGTGTGTTCTTGTATGACAGGTAGGAGAGGAGAGGCATCAACTCCTCCATATACCGAGCCAGAGAGGACCCTTCATAGACTTAGAAGGGAAGCAAGAGGGAAGAGAGTATTGAGAGAAGAAGAATCTGAAGGAGAATCTGAGGACAACTTTGAGGAAGCTCTAGATCTCAACATGGATAGAGAATTTCACAACCATGAGAGGGCTGATGGAAACAATGCCATTCCTGAGAGGAGGGTTCTTGGTTCATACATAAACCCAACCTCTGGGAATTGTGGTAGCAGCATTCAGAAACCACCCATTCAGGCCAACAATTTTGAACTCAAACCACAGCTAATATCACTGGTGGAGAACCATTGTTCATTTGGTGGGAGTGCTAATGAAGATCCAAACCAACATCTCACCAAATTCCTGAGAATTTGCGACACTGTGAAGTCCAATGGAGTCCAGGACGATGCCTATAAACTGTTCTTGTTCCCATTTTCACTTAGGGACAAGGCAGCTAAGTGGCTGGAATCATTCCCAAGGGACAGCCTAACAACCTGGGATGAGGTGGAGAGCAAGTTTCTGGCACGTTTCTACCCCCCACAAAAGGTCAATAGGCTTCGATCTGAGGTTCAGACTTTTAGACAACAAGATGGTGAGACGCTCTACGAGGCATGGGAGAGGTTCAAAGAATTGACAAGGAAATGTCCACCAAACATGTTCCCTGACTGGGTGCAATTGCATATTTTCTATGATGGACTTTCTTATGAATCAAGGAAGGTTGTAGACCATTCATCAGGAGGTTCATTGAACAGGAAAAAGACTGTGGAAGAAGCCATTGAAGTGATTGAGACAGTGGCTGAGAATGAATACTACTATGCTTCAGAGAGACACAACACTAAGGGAGTCATGGAGCTGAACCATGTTGATACAATTCTAGCCCAAAACAAGGTGTTTGCCAAGCAACTAGCAGAGCTCACCAGGAAATTAGACACAAAACCAAGTGGCTGCGATACACACACAAGATCAAGAGGAAGTAAGCATTGAAGGAGGTGATTGGGAAGAGGCCAACTATGTGGGAATTCAACAAAGGCAATCATATGATCCACATTCCAACACTTACAACCCAGGATGGAAAAACCACCCAAACTTTGGGTGGGGAAACCAGCAAACCCAACCACAAAACCACAAATCTTACAACCATAACCAACACAACAATTCCACATACCAAAACTCCGACCAAAGATCATACCAAGCCACACAAAACACTTACTCCCAACCACCATATCATGGCCAAAATAACCAACCTGCCCAATCTAATCCGAACCAACAATTTCAAGATCAATTAAACAGGATAGAAGGAATACTAGCAAACATGGGTCAGGATATAAATGAGTTGAAAAGCTTTAGGGATGATGTGAGATCTACCTTAAGGGACCATGGTGAAAAACTCAAGAGGATGGAGTCTCGAGTAGGAGAGCTATCTCAACAGGCCCCCAAATCAACTACAGTGTTCCCTAGTGACACAGAGAATAATCCTAAAGGGGAACAAAAGGGAGTGAGATGGGAAGAATGCAAGGTCATCACCATGTTGAAGGAAGTCTCAGAAGAAGAAGGAATCAGACCCTCAGAAAAGGAGCCAGAAATCTTGAAGGAAGGTGTGGAAGAAGCTGAGCAGGAAAGTGAAACTGAGCAAGCCAAGGAACTGCAAGAGGAAGGCATGCTGGAAACATACCAACCAAAAGCACCATTTCCTCAAAGGTTAGGAGGAGGTGAAAAAGGGAAAACATATTCAAGGTTCTTAGAGACATTTAAGTCTCTCCACATCAATATTCCCTTTCTTGAGATCCTCCAGCAGATGCCTACACATATCAAGTATTTGAAGGAATTGCTGAGCAAGAAAAGAGTTTTGAAGGGAGGACAAACTGTAATAATGAACAAAGAATGCAGTGCACTCATCAAGAAGGATATGGTCTCTAAGAAAACAGACCCAGGAAGTTTTCATATCCCCTGTATCATAGGGGAAACAAAAATTGACAGAGGATTCTGTGATCTAGGAGCCAGCATAAATGTGATGCCTCTGACTCTTATGAAGAGGCTACAACTGAATGAGGTGAGATCCACTGATGTAATCATACAACTGGCTGACAAAACTCAGAAGCAAGCTGAAGGGGTAGTTGAGAATGTGCTGGTGAAAGTGGGAAATTATTTCTTTCCCACAGACTTTGTCATTTTGGACATGGAGGAAAGCTACTTACACCCTATCATTCTGGGAAGGCCATTTCTAGCCACTGCTAGAGCACTCATAGATATAGAACAAGGAGAGCTAATTTTGAGAGTACATGATGAACAGCTCATTTTCCATGTTTTCAAATATGCATCTGAGCCTGCACCAGAATCTGAAAAGCCTATGGATGATAGTAACTATCTATGTTTGGAGGAAGGCAAGCTAGTAGCCGAAAGTTTGAAACAGTCTTTGGAAGGTAAACAAGAATTGCAAGAGTTAAAACCACAACAATCAATAGAAATAGCTCAGAAGGATCCTCCTAGCATAAGGGTCAATGAAGAAATCCTCAAGAGAGAAAGCAGAATTGTAAAGAAATTGCCAAGAGGGTGGAGAAACAAGAAAATTCCCACTGAAGGTTTCTCTCCGGGAGATAAAGTGATATCAAGTCATTATCTGCCAATCCCACCTGGCCTCGAACCCATTCCTTCTCAGCTCCCTCAAGTGTTCATCATCAGGAAAGTTCTTTCTATGGAACATTTGGAAATCATGAAGGAATCAAATGGGGATGTTTCCATAGTGAGAGGAGAGGACATCAAGCACTACAATCCACCCTAACAAGGGACAACCGTCAAGCTAGTGACGTTAAAGAAGCGCTTCATGGGAGGCAACCCATGTTTTAGTATCCTTACTCTTTATTGTTTTGCTCTGCATCTAATAAAGCATGGTTTCTTATGCATGAATTGAATCCTTGGGACAACTGTTGATAAAGTGCACTAAACATTGCATGAAGAATACAATTGATCTCTATGTTTGGTGTACCTGAAGGCATCCCCAAATCTTATTCAAATTGTATTCAATCTTTCAAGTTGCACAACCAAACATTAAGTTTGGTGTTCCTTTTGAACACAGTTAATGAAAAGCAAGAAGTTCCTTTGGATTTAGAAATTCATGACAAGTATACCATTTGCATGTTTTAATACTTTGATTTCAATTACCTTAGGTAGTAAAATTGTTTAGGATCAAAGAGCCAAAGTGATTATGATTTATTAGAATTATGCACATTTATTAAGGATAACCAACATGGATTTCATGACATCAGGAGACATTACCAAACATTAAGTTTGGTGTCCATTAATAAGTGTGCATACACACAAAGGTCACGGCTATAAGCTCATAAAGACAATCATTGATTTACAATTCAAAAGAATGAAAAACATGTGCAAATACTATTCACATGGACCGAAGAATAATAGCACATTTGTTTGTTTGTGCAGGTACAAAGGGAAGGATAGGAATGGAGGAAGAAGACAAGAGGGAAGGCACGGTTCTTAGTCAAAAAGAAAGTTCAAAAATCTTTGAAACTAACACATGGGAAAAGGAAATTCTGCATGAAAAGATAGCTACATGTGAAAAGCTATTCGTCCTTCTCCCTAATTCATATATTTACCATCAAGCCATCCTTCACAAATAACCCTAGCCGTCCAATTTTTACTTGCATTCACTATAAAGAACCACTTGGGGAAACGAGTTCCACACCACCAAATCTTCACCGTGCACATTTTCTTTCATCATAAGCATAACCATCTCTTGCCGAAAACAACCTCACCACACTTCCAACAACACTTTCTTACTTCACCTTGTCAACTTTAGCTTGTCATTTGCCAAAACCAAGGAACAATGGCAGCCTCATCTAGCCACAAAAGAAGAAAGGACAAGGAGCCGATGGAGGAGGAAAGGGAGTTTGATGCATGGAAATACAAATCAGTTTTCCATGAGATTCAAGCCGAATGGATGAGACCTAAAAAGGTACTAGCTGAGGTTCCCTTTGACCTTGAAAAGGATGAGTTTCCAGGTGTTTGGGAGAAGATCAAAAAGAGGAAGTGGGAGCTCTTGACTAAGCCAATCACTAAAATCAACATCAACTTGGTAAAGGAGTTTTATGCAAATGTAGTGAGGGAGGATACAACCGTGGAACCCACGTACAAAAGCTATGTGAGAGGGGTGGAAGTTGACTTCAGCCCAAAAGCAATCATGAAAACTCTTGGCCTGAAAAACATACGTTTCAGCCAAGCAAGTTATGAGGAAATGATGATGGGAAAACCTGACTATTCGACTATTGCTGAAGACCTTTGTGCCATCAGAGCTGAATGGGTGAGAAAAACAAAAGGGGCTCCAAGAGTCTTGAGAAGGGGAGACCTAACACCTGAAGCTAAAGGGTGGTATGCAATAGTTAGGAGATCCATCCTACCCACTGCAAACACTTCAGAAATAGTCCCTAAAAGAGCCATCTTGTTACATTGCATTATGGTGGGAGGGGAGATCAAAGTTCATAAACTCATTGCTGAACAGATACAAGAGTTTAGTGAGAAAAGTGACCATGACTCCTGGCTCCACTTCCCTAGCACCATCATTAGACTATGCATAGATTCCCAAGTACCACTTGAAGATGAAAGACCTAATTGGCTATATCCTGGAATGGCCATCACTGCTCAGAGAATGACTCTTGGCCCAATTGCTCCAAGACATACAAAAAGAAGAAATGAAGAAGGGCAACAAGCAGAAGCAGAGCAAGAAGAAGGAGAAGAAGGAGAAGAGGAGCAAAAAGAGCAAGGAATCCCAGAAAGAAGGCAACAAGTTCCCAGAGACCCCATGGACATGAGCAGAATGCAGGAAATCATGGAAGGATTATCTCAACAATACATGAGGTCTCAGGAGAGGCAAGAGGACTTCCACCTAAAGATGATGGACATGCAAAGGAACTTTGAATCAAGATTCTTAGATCTGCAAAGGGAGCAAAATTTACAATTACAGGAATCTCTCAGCCATATATGCCAACACCAAGATGCCAATATGTTGGCACTCAAGGAAGCCACCACTTTGCAGAATGCAAGATACTCAGTTCAAGCTGATTACAACATCAGTTCTCAAATCAAGCTGAACTATATAGGGGAACATCTACACAAGATGGACCCAGCATTCCCAGCTTTTGATGAGTATTTCAAAGGGAGGAAAGAAGGAGAAATAAACAAGGTAATGGTCCTTGAAAAAGGAGTGGAAGAAACAATGAAAAAGGCTGGATTCTGGAAAAAGCTCATGAGAAAAGACAAAGGAAGTACAAGTGGTCAAAAAGAGGTAAGAAGCAAGAAGAAGCAGGATCCCAAGAATCAAGAAGAACCAAGCAATAAATGAGAGGTGGTCCCGTTCCTTAACAATCAAATGATAGTTTTGAATTGTCTTTATGAGCTTTGTTTCATTTTAAGTCATTTAAGTTTTAGGTGAAGTTTTTAGTATGTTTGTCTGTTTACTGCTTTGAATAAAGTGAATGCCTAGATGTTTGGATATAACTCCACCTTCTTAAACAAATGCTTGCCATGCTTGTTCTGTTTCCAAAAGTTAAAAGAAAAGTTTGAACAAAGGTAACTTGGCTCAATTAGTGACAAATCAAGTAGAATTAAGTGGTGGTATGCATGCTTGATTGTTTAGTTAGCTCACTGGAAATTGAGTGTAGAATTATCATTTTTTGTGTAGAAGATGAATACTGTCTATGGATCTTGATGAATAAATGTCTTTGGCCATGAAAAAGAAAGAAAAAGAAAAAGAAAAGCCACTGAAAAGGGGCAATCCAAAAAGCAAAAGAATTAAGAAAATAAAGCTAGGCACCAATGGTTTGAACTTTTGAGACATATGCCTGTGGTGTTTATGTACTAGGATCTGCTTGGATGAATAGGTTCTGAGGAGTGTTTCAACACTTGGTAACTTGGGTTAACTAACCCGGGATTATCAACCAAAAGTCCATTATCAAGAGCAACCTAAATACAAAACATTTAGTTACACAAAGAGGTGCTGGGCACCAATGTCTCAAAAAGAAATGTGAACTAAAATGCCTGTAGTGGATATGTGTACTGCACTGATAAGAAAAAGAAAATGCCAAAGGCTTGTGCAACACATGACATTGAGCAAACAAGGAGCAAAAGAGCTCTAAGAAAAAGAAAAACAAAGAAAGAAAAAGTGCCAAGGACATAAGAATAACAAGAGGCCATAGCAGTGTTTGATGTATGCAATGAAAAAGTGATGATTCTACCTGATAAGAATGAAAAAGTGATGCTGCAACTTTCTGCATAAAACCCTTCTGATGAACTTCAAATGCTTGCTAATATAGCCAATGTAATTGCTTTCTGTTTCATACTTTCTTCTCAAATATCTCAGGACTTGCTTAGGGACAAGCAAGTATTAAGTTTGGTGTTGTGATGCCAAGGCATCTTAGGCTAGTTTCACTAGCATTTTTCTGTTAGTTTTAGTTGTTTTATGCATTTTCTTGAGCTTAAAGTAACCAAGAATGGTTAAATGAACAACAAAGCAAGGAACCATCCAAAACATTATGATTTTGATGCAAATTCCATGAGTTTTTAGTGATATTACTTGAATGCTATGAATGGATGAATTCTCATGAAATTTTGCAAGATTTTGATGCAATTGTTTGGATGATTTCAGGGAAGAAGAGGCTAGGCAAGGAAGCAACAAAATCAATAAGGGAAGCTTGAATATCAAATGGGACGTTTAAGCTCCAGTTTAAGGTTAAACTGGAGCTTAAACGCCAGAATCATGAGAAAGGAGGAAATGCTGTAACTGGCGTTTAACCTCCAGTTTAACCTTAAACTGGAAGTTAAACGCCAGAATGAGAAAGGCACTAAGAGGCATTCCCACGTTTAACCTCCAGTTTAACCTTAAACTGGAGGTTAAACGCCAGAATGATGATTTGAACCAAGGGAGCATTCCACGTTTAACCTCCAGTTTAACCTTAAACTGGAGGTTAAACGTGTTCGACACTTTTCCCCACCAAGAAGCATTTCCACGTTTAACCTCCAGTTTAACCTTAAACTGGAGGTTAAACGCCAGAAGCAAGAGAGGCACCAGGAGAGTTCCACGTTTAACCTCCAGTTTAACCTCAAACTGGAGGTTAAATGTGTTCGATTGTTTTTCTCCTCCAGGGTGTTTTCTTCATTCCACGTTTAACCTCCAGTTTAACCTCAAACTGGAGGTTAAACATGCTCGACCCAAATTGCCTCCAGGGTTGCTTTCTTCATTTCCAAGTTTAACCTCCAGTTTAACCTTAAACTGGAGGTTAAACGTGTTCGATATATTCACTCTCCTGGGTTGCTTTCTTCCAATTCCACGTTTAAGTTTCAGTTTAACCTTAAACTGAAACTTAAACTTCAACTTAAACGCAACCTTTTTAAAGGGTTTCTGGGCCAAAAATATTGAAGTTTAAGTTAGCAATTGAGCACAATTATTAACTTAAACGTATTATGGTGAGAAACCCAAGTGAATATCATGGTTTATGGGATTGGGCCTGAAGAATTGATGAGTCTGGAACTTCAAATTGTTGAGTCTTGTGTCATTACTTGTTTATCACTAAGTTTGCTCAATGAATGTTACAGAATTGGATCACAGCCTCATCAGGATTATGGACCATAAGCCTAAAGCAAAAGGAAATCAAGGAAAGGCCTCAAAGCCCAAGAAACACAACAGAAGCTCAATTTAGAAAGTGTATAAATAGGATAGAATTGAAGTTAGTTGGGATCTTTTGACCTTTTGACTTTTTTTTACACTAGAGAACTTTGGATATTGTGTAATTGAATTCTGAGCTATAAAGCACTCAACCCCTTTCATTGGGTTAGGGAGCTCTATTGTAATTCAATGAATCAATAATAGTTTCATCTTCTTCTTCAATCTTTTCTCTTGAATTTTGTTAGAAAGCTTCTCGATCTAATTCCATTGGGTAGTTGTCTTGGGAAAGAAATTGCCCATAATTGGAATCCTTCGGAACCTTGGGAAAGGAATGATGGATTCATGCTAGAGAAGCTTTCTCACAGTGAATTGGATTGGGGTTTTGATGGATATTGTGACATGTAATCCTACCAAATTGTGGTTCATGAAACTGTGTGGTATAATCAGTGATCGAGCATCATCTCTTCTTATGAACATTTAAACCAAGGGATTGGGAATTTGTTTGTTTTTAGAGAGAATTGGTGAGCCAAGGAATTGGGATCCAATCATATAAGATTGCCAAGCAAGATTCAATGAATGCATTGGTTGAGAAAGAGATGAAAATGTTTTGATTCGGAGATTTCAATATCTCCTGACCCCAATGAACCCCACTCTCTGATCTATCCTCTTCTATTCATATTCTACAAAATTTCAATTCATGCAATCACCCCAATTCCCTTTTACTTTCAGCAATTTACTTTCTCGCACTTTAATTCTCGCAATTTAAGTTTATGCAATTTCAATTCCTTGCAATTTACGTTTCCTGCTACATTTACTTTATGCAATTCACATCCAAAAGTTGATTCCGCTCAACTAATCAAACTTCTAATTCGAATTGCTCACTCAACCAATCCTTGTGGGATTCGACCTCACTCTATTGTGAGTTTTTACTTAACGATAACCGGTGCACTTGCCGGAAGGAATTTTGCCGCTCGTGCAATTTCCTAAATCGTAGCATAACAAGTTTATGCACATCAAACTTCACTTGCAACTAGTTGAGCACTTTAGCAAGACATACAAGAATTCCTGAATTAAAACATTTCACAACAACAAGGATTAAGTTTAGATACAACTTTTGAAGTTGCAGCCCTTTGATTCTTCCTTCTGTTGTGTTCTCTTTGAGTTAAGAGGCATAATATCTTCAATTGTTGACTCATGTCCTGCATAATTCTCAAAGTTGCTTGCTTCTCAAGCCCTTAAGTGCATGGTTAGTGTGCATAAATTGAGTGTGGCTCTTGAATTTATTTTGGTGTTGGAGACACCAAAGTTAATTGCTTGCCACTGCCTCTGATGCAGCAAGTTAACCATATGTGAAACCTTGTGTTCTTGCTAAAGGTTATGGGATTAAAGCTAGAAAGCAGTTAAATAGTTGAATAATTTGTCTGATTGCTTGGAGCTAGCATTGTGCAGGAAGTGAGAATGTTATTTTAAATGAGATTTTTGGTGGAACACCAAACTTAGAATCCTTCATTCTCCCTTAAGTTGTTTTGGTGTGCAACACCAAACTTATCTCCTTGCAATGCATACCAATTATTCAACATTTTTATTGAAAAAGATATGAAAAGAAAACTACCTCAGGTTGGGTTGCCTCCCAACAAGCGCTTCTTTATTGTCACTAGCTTGACATCTTCCATTCTGCTGATCATGAAAGTTAAAAATCACAGTGCCTTAGCTTGTCTTTCTTCACTGTGAACTTCCTTCCGGTTTCCTCTTTGATGACCTCTATAAATTCCTGTGGAAGGATCTTAGTCACAACGTAGTGATCAGACAACTGTGGGGACACCTTCATGGTTTGAATGTTTATCATTACTCTATCCCCTAGTGAAAATTTTCCAGTGGGGATTTTCTGCTTTTCTTTAATTCTATCCTCTGTCTCTCCTTGTAAGAATTCCTTGTTGTGTTTTTCTTGGCTGGTACTTTCATTGTCCAAGGTTTTCTTACTTTCCTCTATGATCCTTTTCCATCCTTCCTTCTTTGTAGCATCTTCATTGTTAGTTGGTTTGTCTTCAGTGGCTCTGGGGAAAGTATTTTCCTTCTTCTCACCCATTTCTGCAAAGTGCTTTGCCAGTTGAGCTATCTGCTCCTCAGTTCTTCTGATTAACATCTCTTGGTTCTTTGTTATCTCCTATTGGTGTTTCATCATTCTCTCTATTAAGATCTCCAAGTTAGTGATCCTCTGAGAGTCTTGTGAGATTGGTCGGTTGTGATATGTTAAAGGTTGGAAGGGTGGATGTTGTAATGGCATGTAGTGGTTGTTGTTACCATAATGGTGTTTTTGCTGGTTTGTGAAGTTGGGGTTATTGTAATTGAAGTCCCTTGGTTCGTGAATTTGGTACTCGGTCCTTCTCCAGTTGGAATGAGTCTGGAAGTGTATGTTTTGTGAGTATTGGCTTTGATTGGCATTGGTGGATGAGTGATGTTGGTTGTTTGTGGTCATGGATTTGCCCTGGTTGAAACTTCCTTGTTCTTGATGTCGGGACTCCCCCATTCTTAGATAAGAATGGGGCCTCCATGGTGGAAATTGGGCATTCACTGCAGCAGACTACAGGCAATCAACTTTTCTATCTCTCAGCTCCATGTGTAGCTGTGTTTGATGGTGCATTTGTTTGTTCAGGTTCATGAATGCATTCATTCCTTCAAGTTTCATCACTCTTTTTTCTGAAATTGCATTCTGTGGTTTCTCGAATGAGTGTTGGTTGTTGACTCCTTTGTCACTGAAATTTGCAATTCCCTCGGCAGTTATTTTGGACCAAAGTGATGAGTTGTGGCTTTAGTTCAAAGTTGTTTGCATTGATATTAGGGGTAAGAATGCTACTCCCACAATGTCTAGCATTTGCAAATGTGTAGGAAGCCAGTACTCTTTTTTGTTGTGGGTTATTGTTGGCCCCTCCTTCTGGTTGATTGGGATTTGATGGATCTCCTTCCATTTCTTGGAATTCCTCCTCAGATTCTTCCTCTCCAATAACGTTCTTCCCTCTTTCAGCTCTTCTTATTCTTCGAAGAGTTCTTTGGTCAATTTCAGAGAGAATAGGGGAAGCTCTTCCTGTACCTGACATACAAAAATTCAAACAGTTAGCGTGTTAGTTAAAAATAAAGAAAAAGTGCTTGAAGTGTGGAAAATGATCCAACACAAAACTCACCGGCAAGTGTACCGGGTCGCATCAAGTAATAAAACTCACGGGAGTGAGGTTGATCCCACAAGGATTGAAGGATTGAGCAATTTTAGTTTAGTGGTTGATTTAGTCAAGTGAATCAAGTTTTGGTTGAGTGATTTTGTATCTAACAGTAAGTAAATGACAGAAAATGTAAAGGGGGAGGGAAGAATTGCAGAAATTAAAGAGAACTGAAAGTAAAAGAGCTGAATCTTAAAGAACAAGAAATTAAATGACTGAAACTTAAAGTGCAAGAAATGTAAATTGCAGTAACTTAAAGTGCAAGAAATATAAATTGCTTGAATAAAAAAGGGATTTGAGGACTGGGATTTCAGAATTCAAGCAAGGGAAATTAAATTTGCAACAATTATCAAAGCAAGAGATGATTTGAGTTCTGTTAGATCTCAAATAGAAAGGGAAATTAAATTGCAGCAGGGATTCACAGAAGAACCAAAAGGAAAATGGGATCTCAGGACTCCAGAGACTAGATAGCAAAGTCTAGATCTCAATTGCCTTCCCAGATCCAAATTCTCAAAGCAATTATCAAGAAATTAAAGAGGAAGCAGTAAAGGAATTGGGATTCAACTCAATTATGCAGTAGAGAAATCAAAGAGATCTTAAATGGAGATTGAGACAGAAATTCCTCAATTCTTCACATCCAAGATTCAAACAAGAAAAGTAAAAATGCTCAAGCAAGAACAGGGAAGAAGAGAGATCAATTCTCCTTCCCAATTCTCTAAAATCTCAGTTCAAAGCTCTCAGAGAAAATAAAATTTCAAAAAGTCAGAATTCAAAAATCAAAAGAAGGGTCCTAATTACATCAAAATATCTCCTATTTATACACTTTCTATTCTTGGATTTTGGAATTTGGATGGGCTTTTGATTTGGTGAGGAAATGAATTAAATTGGATTTTTAATCCAATTTTGAGCCCATGAGAAAGTAGCTTCCAGGAGGCTGCCCTGCCCTTGTGGAGGGCAGAGCAGGAAATTTTGTGATGAAGCCTCATTGCGTGCTCGTGCTGCGTGTGATGCTGCCCTGCCCTTGTGGAGGGCAGGGCAGAGTTGCCATGGTGCGCTAAATGCTGCCCGTGCATGCATGCTGCTGGCCGAGTGTTCAAGTCCTGGCCGTGCCAAGATGCTGCGCTATGCACCAAGAAATGCTGCCCTGCCCTTGTGGAGGGCAGGGCAATGTGCCAAAGGTGAAGTCCCACGTTCGAAACTCGGTGGAGGCACACGTTGCTCTTTTTTCCTTGGTTTTCTTGGCACCAAAGTAACGCTTAGTTCCTTGCTTCCTCATGGTGCCGTGTTCGATTCTTGGAGATTGAAAGCAAGCCAATTTTTGCTTGTTTTCCTTGTGGTTGAGCGCTACTTCTTTCCTCCTTGCTCTTGGGTTCGAAACCCATAGGAAGCACTAGGAAGCAATTTCCTTTGAATTATTTTCCATGAAAGCCCGATATTGCTCTTGAGGAGGGCAGGTTAGAGTTTTTACTTCCTTTGGTTCTTGGCATCAAATTGTGCTCCGCCCTTGTTGTGGGCAGGGCAATGTTGTTTTTCAAGGCTTGGTTCAATATGTTGCTCTCCTGGAGGGCAGTGTGCTCTTGTGGAAGGCAGTGTTTGCTTCCTCCTTCTATGTTACACCACGCTTATCCTTCTTTCACCACACCATTTTCTTCCCATGGCCACACTTCTTAAGCCACGTTTTTCTTCTTTTCTTCTTTTCTTCACCTACAAGAAATCAACGCAACCATTCAAAGTATCTCCAAACTCATAAGGTTTATAATTCATTAAAAATCAATTAATTTTAGCTCAAACCTCATGATTTAGCATCAATTTAATGGTGGTTGTTTGATTTAAAGAAGTTATCTATTTTCATTCCAAATTACTTACTTAGGATGCAAGAAAGTGCATAAAGACTAGTAAAACAAGTGAAATTATCTTGAAATATGGGTATATGATGACCTGTCATCAAATATTAGTTTTCATTCTTCTTCTTCTATATTTTCTCTTGATCTTACTAGAAAGCTTTCAATCTTAATTCAATTGGTTAGTTATCTTGGAAAAGAAACTCTCCATAATAGGATCTCTTCGGAACCTTGGAAGAGGAATGAAGAGATCATGCTAGAATTACTTTCTCATGCTGGACCAGTTTGGGTTAGGATGGATATGTGACTATAATCCTACCAATACTTGAATTGGGAAATGTATGTGGTATAATCAGTGACCATACATCATCTCTTCTCATGAGCGATTGACCATGGAATTGGCTATTGATCAAAATTTGAAAGATTGGATTACCAAGGAATTGCGATTCAATCACTTAAGATTGCCAAGGAGATCAATGAATGCATTGATTGAGGAAGAAATGAGAATGAACTTGATCCGGAGAATTGCAACATCTCCTAAACCCAATGATCTCCCCATTTCTGATCTTACCCATTCTCTTTAATTTCTGCCATTTACTTTTATGAGTATTACCCCAATTCCCCATTTAAGATTCTGCACTTTAATTTCTGCTATTTACTTTTGTTCCGGGGGTTACCTGAAACGTGTAGCTCGGTCGTCTGGAGATGCCCGAGGTGGGGGTCAGGGACCCGAGCTTGATGTGTTGGCGATTGGTGGTTGTACCTGCAATGACACTCCGATGCTTAAGTTAGCATGGGTCCAAGCAGATATGTGTAGAATGTGGAATGTATGTCATACCTGGGTGCTCTAGTGTATTTATAGTAGTTGGTCGTGATCTTCCCTGGATAAGATATTCTTATCTTATCTTATCTTTTGGGAGTTTTACCTCTATCTTTGCGGAACCGCCTTTCCTAGGCTTTTTCGGCCTTTAGGTTTTGGGCTTCGTTCCTTTTGATGGGCCTCCTTAGCTTTATTTGTCCGAGGTCCGACCTTAGGCTTGGGCCTTGGGATGAGGTCGGACCTTTCATGGATTTTGCCGAGTTGGAGGAGCTCGGTCAGGGTATGAACAACTTTCTAGTCATTTAAATTTCTGCATCTCAATCTAAATTCTGTTTAGCTCAACTAGCATATTCTTCTAACTAAAGTTGCTTGACCAATCAATCCTTGTGGGATTCGACCTCACTCTATAGTGAGTTTTACTTGACGATAACTCGGTATACTTGCCGAAGGAAAATTTGTTGAGAGACAAGTTTCCATGCATCAATAAGGATAGAGATCCTTGACCATCAACCCTTGCCAAGACCTTTTTATCATTTGAATAACTTTGTAATTTACTTTTCTTGTTTCTTCTTCAAAACCCCAAAATATACTTCTCATAACCAATAACAAGAACACTTCCCTGCAATTCCTTTAAGAGACGACCCGAGATTTGAATACTTCGGTTATTTTTATTGTGGTTTGTTACTTGTGACAACCAAATTTTTGTATGAAAGGATTCTTTGTTGGTTTAGAAATTATACTTGAAACAAGGTTTCATTTGTGAAATTCTATACCATAAAAAATCCATTAATCAGCATCCTCCAAAAAGGCCTTAGTAGCACGGACTGGAGATTCCTTGACGACCCGGGACAAGGCTGCACTGAGATTGGCCATCTGGATATTGTTGCTTGATATAAAATCCAGATGATAAAGGATTGACACGTCATCAAGAGGAACTTTACCATAAGGGGCAATCAGCTCTGCGACAAAAGCCACACCATCAAATTCCTTGTCATCCAGATTATAAGGGCCGACAGTCCTTGGCTTCTTCGGAGGAGGGTTGGCTGAAGTAGGGGAGGAGACAGCACTAGAAGTCGCAACGGGTGGATCAGTAGAAACTGTCTGAACTCTAGGGGTCGGGATGATCTTCCTCGGCCCCTGAGGATCAGATTCCGGCTTCTTCGGGGGCAACTGTAAAGAGCTCTCCCCCGACGTCTTCTTTCACAAATTTTGGGCAGCTACCGCCTTTTTTGCCTTGCGAAAAACCTTCATTGAGTCTGAAGACGACACCATCTCTAAGATGAAGCTATGGAGACAGTTACACAGTAGATAATGACAAAATCACAACCAATAAAAGAAAACTTTCTATAAAAGAAGAGGTCGGACACTACCTAGCATAGAACGGAGAAGAGCAGGATCCCCTAAAAACTTTTTAGTGTCAATATGAGGAGGCACCCCCTAGTGCTCCTCTAAAACACCTACAAAATCCCTTTCTACCTCATTTAGAATCTCCCACGGGTACTTGAGGACTATAGGGTCTTTTTGCCACCATAAGGGAAAGGTCGACTTATCATTTTCATCTAGAAAGAAGGGGCGAACGCCTTCAACAGTTCAGACTTTATAATAGAAGTTTCTAAAGTCCCGAAAAGAGTCATCAAACATTGAGAAAACCTTCCTCCCCTGGGTAGCCCGGAAGGAGATCTAGGAAGCCTTCTTCTTGGCCGTCCCCGGTTTGATCAACACAAATAGGTAAAGAAAAAGGGATAAGGTAGGTCGGACACCCAGCTCTTGGCATAATAACTGAAAAGTCTTCATAAAAGCCCAAGAGTTCGGATGAAGCTGTGCGGGGCCACATTACAATTCTACAAAACTTCATTCTCGAAAGCAGTAAAAGGAAGGGTAATACCTAGTTGGCTAAAGAAATAGTCATATGCGTAGAAGAAAGGACGCTCTGCCCGACCTAAGTGAAAAAAACTAACTCTCTCCTCAGGATTAGGCGACACCAGCTCGTAGTTCTTCTTATCATCACTACTACTAAAAATCCTATGAAATCTCCTAAGTTTTTCACAATATTCGGGGTCGGCCACAGTAACACACATCAACACTATAGAATCTAACTAGTCAGCCATACCAGGGGGGACTTTCGTAGACATCTCAACAATATTTCTACGTGAAGACATAAAAAACTACACCTACAAAAAGAAAATCGAAGAAAGGTCACTACCAAGTAACTCGAACAAAATAAAAAATGCAATTAGTAACCAACAAAACACAACAACGAAAATGGGCTCCCTAAGGCTTAAATATCACCATTAAACCCTAGGGGCGCCCTTTTGGAGGCCACACAGATACAGAGAAAGAAGAAAAGCAAGGAGTCAAAACCTTAGCCCCTTCGCCAAAAAGAAATCAGCGCAAATGAAAACCAAAACCCAGCATCGACAATTTTTCAAGCAAAAGACAAAAAGATCATAACTTTCCTAAAAAAAAAAGACATGCAACATCACCAGAAGTTCAAATAGAAAGAAAGTCACAACTGTCAATCAACCAGAAAATACGAAAATTGAAAATGAATACCAACCTGTAGGGTAGAAAGGAACAATAGCAACAGAAACACAGCAGAAGCACCAACGATCCGAGAGCGTCAGACAAAGAAAAGTCTTTCGATGATAGAGAGAAGAAGGAAAATGAAAGAAGCAAGAAAACCTCTCTTTGATTTCAAACAAAGTTTAAAGGAAGGGAAAAAGAAACGACAAAATAAAATAAAAGCGCCAATCAATAGGCTTTAAAAACGTTTGCATGTTTCCAAGGAACTAACGCAATGCCGTAATTAAAGAGATAAAAGTGCTTCACATTTAAAGTGAAACAAACGTCAGACTCGCGTAGATAGGAGCTAATCAAGTGCAACTAAAACAATTGCTCGAGCACGACTTCCCAAAAAGTGGTCAAAGCTTAGAAAGCACGACCTCGGGAAAATCGAAGCTCAAGCAGGGACACTGTTCATACCCTGGTCCAAACTACGAGGCCCGGGTTAAGACAAATCGGCCGACCTCTTACTCGGCTAGTCAACCACCAACCTCCCTATAAAGTGGTCAGACAAACCACCGAGAGAAATCCAAGAAAGGCCCAATGAGGCCCAGGAAGAAAAGGCACCGTCCATTATAAGGCAGTTGACCAAAAGATAATGATCTCACCCACCAAAGATAAGATAAGATAACAAAATTATCTCTAAAGATCATCAAGCACTACTATAAATACACTAGAGCACCCAGGTATAACTCATACTCGAATTCTACAAAAAACCTGCCTAAAGCCCTTGCTAACTTAAGCATTGTAGTCTCTTGCAGGTACCACCCCCTCCGGCGAATGATGACCTACAGCACTTCCCACTCCAACAAGTCGGACTCGACAACCTTGATCAATCCAGAAGATCTCGTCTGAGATCAACCTCTCAGTTTCAGGTAACCCTCGGAACACTTATGAATGAGTTAAACCAGCACAAGGTTATCTCTATTCTACATGAGTTCAGCGAGCATCTTTCATTAGATATCAATGAACTACTAGCTTGATTATACATCTCTTAGATGGTTAATCCACGACTTCGTTGGGGACTTCTCGAGACACCAGTTCAGCCGAGGTATAGGGAGATTAGAGTCTTTGTGGTAAAGGCTAGAACCAAAGTGATGCCTAGGCATCTTAGGCTTATTTTACAAGCCTTTTTCATTAGTTTTAACTTGGTTTCATGCACTTTCTCAGGCAATAAGTAAGCATTTAGATGAGAATTGCATGTATGTCATGATTCAATCAAACATTGTTAATTGTGTGCATTTTGTTGAGATTTATGCAATAATTACTTGATGCAATGAACAGTACATTATATTGTGATTATGGCAAGGCTTTGATGCATTTTGTTTATTTGATGATAGGTAAGCAAAAGCAAAGGAAGAGCAGAGAAAGAGCAGAGGCCATAGCGTTAGTGGCCAAAGTTAATGCACTAACGTTATGGCTAACGTTGGCTCAAGGAACGGTAAGCAATGTTGGAGGCCAAAGTTTGCTCACGAAAGTTGCCTATGAACATTGCCAAAGAGAAAAGAAGCAACGTTGGTGGCCAAAGTTGGCTCACCAACATTCCAAGCATAACAAATAACATTGGTAGTTGGCTTACCAAGGTTGCTGATAATGTTCCTAGCAAAGGAGGTGCCAACATTGGTGTGCCAACGTTACCTAAAGTTGGCACACCAACATCTTCGACAAATTCTCAAATTGGAAGCTAGAAGAATTGCCTTATGTGCGCACACACACAAGAAGATAATTTGTTTGTGTGAGCACGCACAGGGCAGTATGCGTACACACAAGTGGAACGTTAACCCACCAACGTTGCTCAACAACACCAGTACGAACGCTAGCATTGGAAATTTTGGCTAGTGTGCGTACGCACAGGGGAGTGTACGTACGCACAGGAGGAAAATTGGCCATTGTGCGCGCGCACAAAGCAGTGTACTTACATACACCAGGAAGAGCGGTAGTGAGCATGTTAGTGTGTTAATGCCAGTGCCAACGTTCATTTCTAGGGGCACCCATGCAACGTTAATGCACTTGAGGAATTCCAAGCTTGCTCAACTAAGGCCAAAGCCCACATCCATGTACTTGAAGACCCATTTGAAGATGAGAAGAAGAGTATAAATAGATGAGTTTTTGAAGTTGAAAAGAAGGCTGAAAGCTGGAGGATTAGAGACTCCAGAGCTCTCTAGCAACCGGGAGGATTAGGGACTCCATAAAGCTTATAATTTTAGTTTCTTTTGATACACTTTTTCTTTTCTGCAATTTTACATTTTAGTTTGTATTGAGCTTCATTTACTTTCATGCAATTTCAATTCCTTTCACTTCTTCTTTTCTGCAATTTTATATTTTATTTTGTGTTGAGCTTCATTTACTTTCATGCAATTCTAATTTCTCACACTTGTTCTTAGAGCGATGATTAACTAAACCCCAATCAATAGGGGGGAGGAGCTCTATTGTAATTCACTCCGGAAGGGGTTTTAGATCCATGAATTTCCATATGAGCCTCTGAATGGGAATCATGGAAAATAGATTGAAGCTTTATCTCTCAATTCTCTTGATCAACACTATTCAGGATGAATTAAGATCTTGAGATTTTGTGTGGCTCATGGATAAGAGATATGCACTTAACCTCTTCTTATGACAATAAGATCAAGGAATTGGCAAATTGATTGTGATTAGAGAAATTGGGTTACTGAGGAATTTGGACTCAATTAATTCCAATCCGCCATAGATCTACTTCATATGATTGAGAATGATGTTGAGACCCATTGATTGATGATGGATTATGATATCTCCAATCCCTAATGAATCCTTCTCTTTGTCATTTTTTTGCTTTAATTTCCTTGAGTTCACCTGACTTACATTGGTTTATTGCTTCCTTTAATTTCCCAGCACCCAAGCCCCTTTACATATTATGCAATTTACATTCCATTGTCATTTATATTCTTGCCTTTACTTTCTTGTCATTTACGTTTCGGCCCTTTTTAGTTTCTTGCCATTTAAGTTTCCGCAATTTACATTCAGCCATTTACTTTTAGCACTTTAAATTTCTTGCAATTTACTTTCTGTTGATTCAATTTCACTCAAATCATCAACTATTCACTTGACTAGACAAATCACCTCACTAAAGTTGCTTGATCCATCAATCCCTGTGGGATCGACCTCACTTTCGTGAGTTTTACTACTTAATGCAACTCGGTATACTTGCCGGTAGTTAATGTGGACTCATTTTCCGTCATAGACATGGTTGCCAGCAATCAATACTTCTATTCCTCAGGAAGACAAACAGCTCCCAAAAGAGGTGTTTCTGAGCTTGAAAGTGTGGATACAATGTTATCTCAAAACAAGCTCATGCACCAGCAACTTCAACAACATTTGGAGATGATCTCAAAGAGGATGGATGGATTGCAACTAGCTACAGTGAACACAACTAGCCAACCTTCAAATGTGTGGGGCAGAGTGAAGAGAGCTATGAAGCATACAACACTGAACAGCAGACTGAACAAGTTTAATACATGCACAATCCAGGTTCTGGCCAGAATGACTTCCATGGGGACACATACAACTCCTCATGGAGGAATCATCCCAACCTGAAATAGAGAGAAAACCAGAACCAATGGCAGAGGAATTCTAACCCAAACAACTTCCGCAACACAAACCACCCAAACTACCAACCCACTAACTATAATCCATATAGAAAACCACAAATCAATAACCCCATATCGACCTTCTATCCACAGAACAACCCCTCAAACAACCAAAATAACTTCCATCAACCATCAACATCCCACACTCAACCACAACCACATCAAGAATCACAAAGAATCTCTAACTTGGAGATGATGATGGAGAAACTTATGAAGAATCAAGAAATGGCCAGCAAGAATTATAAAGCTTCCATGAGGAGCCTTGAAAGGAAAATTGGGCAACTGTCTAAGTAATCTATTGAGAGACCAAGCAATGCATTCCCAAGTGATACCATTCCTACCCCAAAGGAGGAATGCAAGGCCATAAAACTTAGAAGTGGCAAAATATTGGAGAATGACAAAGTTGACAGCAAGAGGGAAGTAGAGGTTGACAGGAATGAAAAAAAGGACTCCAAGAAGGATGAAGAACCATAAACTTTACTGAAGGGCAAGTAACTCTCAGAAGCACAACCACAAGAATAGAGAAAGGAGGTGAAGCCATATGTCCCTCCACTATCTTACCCTCAAAGGTTGCATAAAGAAAGTAAGCACCAGCAATTCCCTAAGTTCTTGGAGATCTTCAAGAAGCTAGAGATCAACCTTCTACTTGTTGAGGCCTTAGAGAAAATGCCATTCTATGCAAAATTCCTCAAGGAGCTCATCAACAAAAAAGGAGCTGGAATGAAAAGGAAACCGTAATCCTGACCCAACAGTGCAGTGCTGTGATTCAGAGAGGAATTCCACCAAAATTCAAGGACCCAGGGAATTTCCTCATATCATGCACCATAGGTAACATAACATAACACTAGAAAGAGATCTCTATTACTTGGGTGCCAGCCTTAATATGATGCCTTTCTCCATGACGAAGAAGCTAGCAATAGAGGAAGTTAAACCTACCAGAATGTCACTTCAAATGGTTGATAGATCACCCAAGATACCTAATGGAGCTGTGGAAAACTTATTGGTAAGGGTTGGAGAATTCATCTTGCCTGTTGACTTTGTAATCCTAGACATGGAAGAAGAGCGACACAACTCAATCATCTTGGGGCGACCCTTCTTAACCACAGCAAGAGCCATCATTGATGTAGAAAATGGTGAAATGGTTCTCAGGGTACAGAATGAGCAAATAATCATCAATGTCTTTAAATCAATGTAAGCGGTTATGAAGAACAAAAAGAAAAAATTGAAGAGGATAAAGATGAAGATGTCAGGGAGGAACAAGTGACTCAAATTTCTCTTGAAGGAAAGATAGAGGAGGTTGATGCATGAAAACTTGTCTCTCAACAAATTTCCGTTCGGCAAGTATACCGAATTGTCGTCAAGTAAAAACTCACAATAGAGTGAGGTCGAATCCCACAGAGATTGATTGGTCAAGCAACTTTAGTTGGAAGAGTATGCTAGTCGAGCTAAACAGAATATAGCTGATGTTGCAGGAAATTAAATGGCTGGAAAGTAAATTGCAGAAACTAAAGTGCAGAATCTTAAATGGGGATTTGGGGAGATAAGAATGGAAATAAATGGCAGAAAGTAAAGAAAATGGGTAAGATCAGGAATGGGGAATTCATTAGGCTCAGGAGATGTTGCATTCTCTGGATCAAGTTCATTTTCATCTCTTCCTCAATCATTGAATCCTAATTCCTTGGCAATCCAATCTCTCTAAGCTTGAACAATTGCCCAATTCCTTGATTTAATTGATCATGGGAAGAGATGAAGTATGGACACTGATTATACCACATGTATTTCCAAATCAAAGTGTTGGGAGGATTACATGTCACTATATCTGCCCAGACCCCAATTTGGTCGAACATGAGAAAGTATTTCTAGCATGATCTCCTCATTCCTTTTCCAAGGCTCAAAGGAGATCCAATTATGGAGAGTTTCTTTTCCAAGACAACTAACCAATTGAATTAAGATCGAAAACTTTCTAGCAAATCAATAGAGAAGAAGGAGGAAGAAGAATGAAAACTATAATTGATCCGTCAAATTACAACAGAGCTCCCTAACCCAATGAAAGAATGGTAGAAAAGAATACAATGCATAAAAGTAAATATACAAAGGGTAGTTCTCTAAAATGCCAAAAGCTCCTTTATAGTTCAAAACTACTCCTATATATACTACTCTTCTTGATCTTCCAGTAAGTTCTTCAAGCTTTAGATCTTGAGTTGAATCAGTTACAATCTTTAGTGGGCTCAGCTTGCAGAAAAGTGTGAGTTAGGCATGGGCATTAGTGACGTTAACGTTTAAGTGAAAATATAGGTTCGAGAACATTTGTGGCAATCACCTTTTCCACTAACGTTCCAACCCCCAAAATAGTCCACGTTAAATTCAACGTTAGTGGCACAAACGTGACCACTAACGTTGCCTTATGATCCTTCGCAAGCGTTATTGGGAATCACCTTTTCCAATAACGTTGCCTTGTGCCCCTCTTTCCCTACGTTAGAGTTCACGTTAGTATAACTAATGTGACTCTTAACGTGGGCATGCCTATCTTCGAGAGCGTTAGTGACACTTACCTTTGTCACTAACGCTCTAAATGTCCTTTCTCACTACGTTAGAGATCATGTTAACTAAGTTAACGTGGCCACTAACGTGGTAGTGAATGCCATCTCCAACGTTAGTGACAAAGGTGAGTGTCACTAACGTTGGCTCATCAATCCTAGCTCCACGTTAACTTTCACATTAGTGGTCTTAATATGACGACTAACGTGGGCAATATTAGCTTGATCCAACATTAGTGACAAAGGTGAGTGTCACTAACGTTGGCATTGTCTTTCCTTCCACGTTAGAGTTCACGTTAACTTAGTTAATGTGAACTCTAACGTGGACAATTGCCAACTTTTGGGGCGTTAGTGGTGTTCACGTTTACCGCTAACGCTGGAGCCTCCTCTATCTCCACGTTAACTACCACGTTAATGTAGTTAACGTGGCAATTAACGTGGGCTTATGATGGCTTCACAGGCGTTATTGTCGACCACCTTTCTCATTAACGTTGTAAGCTCCTTCCCATTCCACGTTAGTGGTCACGTTAATTAGATTAACGTGGCTACTAACGTGATTCTTCCTTGCTTCTCTTGTCTTGAAATCAAGCAAATAAAGTGCATCAAAGCTCTAGCCCAGGTCATAGGATTATGCATCATCAAATTGTCATTCAATCCTTGCAAAATCCTCGTGAATTCATGTAAAAATCACAATAGTTGCTTGAATCAAGGTGTAAGTGTGTTTTCATCCAAAACTTGCCTTATTTACTAAGAAAATGCATAAAACTACCCTAAAACAGTAAAGAAAAGGTCAGTAAAACTGGCCTAGATGCCCTAGCATCACAACACCAAACTTAAAGCTTGCTTGTCCCTAAGCAAGTACTGAAATATAGGAAGAATTAATGAAAGAACAAGATGAACAAACAATTATAATAGAAGTCAAATTCCTGGTTTATGGGGTTTCATGCATAGCAACTTAGGTTTATTCCTTTACTGGGTTTCAGACCTTTATCATGCCCTTGAACACTTGTTTGATTGCATCCTTTGAGACTTCCTAATTATTGTTCCTCCTTTCTTTTTCAGGATTTATTGCATTCCCTTTTTAAGCTAAGTGCTCTGTAAGAGGGCGACTTTTTAAGATAAGCTTTCAGCCAACACTCTCGAACTAGTTGGTTCAAGGTGCTAGGTGTCAAGACACCCCTAAGGACTTACTCCCTCAAGTCTCTTTCCCCCAATACACACCACAGGCACATGGTTTGTTGTTTTTCTTTCTTGAGACCTTGGTGTCCAGCACCTCTTTGGGTTACTAAGTGTTATGTAGCAAAGGTTACTCTTGATAGTGGATTTTCAGCTGATAATCCCGGATTAGTTAACCCAAGTTACCAGGTGATAAGGCACCCCTAAGAGCTTATTCATCCAAGCATATCCTTTGCACATGAACACCACAGACACATGCCTCAATCTTCAAACCCTTGGTGCTTAGCATTATTTCTCATGGTTTTTCTTTCTTTTTCAACTTTTATTGCTCTTTTTCTTTTCTTATTGGGATCTTATTATTTGGTTAGTCTCAAAGGATGTGTTTCAAGCATAGGATTCAGGATAGATAATTGCCTTCCTACCTTATTGGTGAACCAACTTAGCTAATTAATCACCCTACCACAAACATTCAAAATTCACTTCACAAGATAACTCCACTCTTGTTCTTTTCATAACATTTTCTTGTTGATTAACTTAAGGGCAAGCTTACATATAAGCAAGATGAAGGTGAAAACTAGGGACATTAGGCTTAGTAAGTATAGACCAATGCAATGAAAACCTTAAATGCAGAATTGAAAATCCTAAACTACTCATGGAAGCATGTTCTATTTCATACATGATTTTCCATATTTAAATCTTGAAAGATAGACTAAGAAAGGACTCCACCACCTTTTACTCATGGGGATGCCTATGCTCTTCTGCTTCCTTGTCTTCTTTATGTCCACTTGTGCTTCCTTTCATCCGATTCATTATGGCTATTTTCCAATCTTCCAGTGTCTTCTTTACTGATTCATGACTCTTTTTGGCCCTTTCTTGTTCCACTCATGCTAATTCATCCTTTACGTCCTCATATCTTGTGATCCCAAGGTGTAATACAGGTAGTTGTCCGACTAAATACCCAAGCCTGGCTTGGGTGTTTACATGATATCCAGTCTCACTCATATAAACCCTTTCCGAAAATGCTCTGTATTCATCGAAAAGATCTGCCTATTCTATTTGTTTCCTATGCATTTCATGAATGTGTGCACCTTAATGTGCTTGGATGTTGATTAGCTTTTGGATGGCTTCTTGTTGTTGATCTTGCTTTTGGTTAAGGTTATGGAAGGACTCACTCCATTGTCTCCATTGTTCCAATTGCTGTTCCATCATTTATTTTTGCAACTCCCCTTATTGATTCATCCATCTAGAGAGTGATTCTTCTTGGCGGTCCATTATTTGCATTTGGAGCTCCTTCTAGGCCCCTTGATTCTCCATGTATTGCTTAAACAAGGTATCAATAGCCTCTTGTAATTGGTGCATGTCTAAGGTGGCTGGGGCGTGCTCCTGTGGATGTTGTCCTTCCTCAACTCGATGGGCTGGCCTCTTTCTTATTCTTCGTTGAGGTAAGGGAGGTGCAGCAGCATGTATCCGACGAAAAGTAATTGGAAGGCCAACTTTTATCCACTCGGGGTCTTCATCTTCAAACACCACCCTAGCCCTGTTGCAAAGACGGAGAATAGTGCTGGGGTAGCCTAACCTTCCTCCAGAATCACTCTTCTCAGCAAGTTTCCGAATACCTTGGGCTATGAGTTCATGGACCTTGATTTCTCCTCCCTTCATTATGCATTGTACCATTGTCGCTCTCTTAAGGTTTACCTCTGAGTTGTTTCCGGCTGGGAGGATGGATCTCCTTACAATTTTGAACCACCCCGTAGCCTCAGGAAGGAGGTCTCCTCTTTTCATAAATCTAGGCTTCCCATTGGGGTCTTTGTGCCAATCCGCTCCCTGCACACAGATATCTTTCATAATCTGGTCGTGGTCGGGGTTGCTGTTTATTCTTAAGTGATAGCTCTCTTCTGCAAAAGGTATGGTTCGCAGCTTTAGCACCCTCATGATGCTCATAGGACTAAAATCCACCATTACCCCCCTCATGAAACTTGTATAGGATTCATCTGCCTTATCATGTCTAACCGCATTTGCATAAAACTCTCTTACCAGAGTTGTATTCACTCTCATGATCGGATCAGTGAGGAGCTCCCATCTTTTCTTTTCCACCTTCTCTGTAATTTCGGGGCACTCCATTTTTGTGACTTGGAAGCCTAACTCGTATATAATTTCTTTCTCAACCATCCATCCGAATTGCAATGTGATGACAAGTCATCTTAGCCTAGTTTCACTAGTATTTTTCTTTTGTTTTCACTTGAATTATGCACTTTCTTGAGGCTTAAGCAAGCCAATTTAGGTAGATTTTCATGCTTCCTTTGATTGAATCAACCATAGATAAATTAATGCAATTTCATGAGGTTTGATGCCATAATTGGTGCATATTAGGATAGAATGATCATCTCATGATTTCAAGCATAGCTTTGATGTGTTTGGTTGATTTATGATAGGTGAAGAAAGCTTGGAAAAGGATTGAAGTGAGAAGGAATGGCTAGAAGCTAAGAGAAGACAATGAAACAAGTGAAATTGAACCAGGAAGAATGAAGTTGGAGTTGAAGTTAGCCCTCAAACGTTGGCACAAACTTTTGGACGAAAAGTTAGCCCCAACGTTAGCCCCCTAACTTGGAGGCTAACGTTGGTGATTTAAAATTACTCCCAGGGTGCTCAAAGTTTGCGCCAACGTTAGCCCCCTAACTTGGAGGCTAACGTTGGCATGAGAAATTCTCCCCAGGGTGTGCCAACGTTTGCGCCAACGTTAGCCCCCTAACTTGGAGGCTAACGTTGGCATGAGAAATCTCCTCCAGGGGCTGCCAACGTTTGCGCCAACGTTAGCCCCCTAACTTGGAGGCTAACGTTGGCGCCACACCAACACAAAGCAAGGCCAACGTTAGGGTCAAAGTTAGCCCCCTAACGTTGGCACCAACGTGAGATGCAGGAAATTGGTTTTGCTGATATGAAAAGTTGGCCTCAAAGTTAGCCCCCTAACTTTGAGGCTAACTTTGAATCCAACTTTGCAAAACCCAATTCCGGTTCAATTGGTTCACTTGGGTTTCTCTCCAAACTTCAAGAGCAATCAACCAAGGCCTCTTTCAACCCAATTCCATCAAGAGCAAAGGCCCAACTCAAGGCTTGAAGATCAATTGAAGAAAGTGTATAAATAGGCGAAGATTCAAGTTAGTCGGGGAGCTTCCCTTTTTAGAGTTTTTAGAGAATTTTCTTTTCTGTTTTGGGGAGCCTGAGTGATCTTTATTTCCTTAGTTTAATTGCTTTCAATTTCAATTACACTTGTCTTGGATCTTGGGTTGGAGAATTGAAGGAATTCTGTTTCAATCTCACCTTAGATCTCTCTTTTGATTTTCACTGCAATTTAAATTTTCAATTCAGCTACTTACTTCTTCATCTAATTCCTTTGCAATTTAAAATTCCTTTGTCTTTGTTCGTGTTGGATCTAGGAGGGCATTGAGATCTAGACTCGGTTTTCTAGTCTCTGGGACCTGAGATCTAAATTTACCATTTCAATTTTCTGTTTCTTGCACTAATTGTTCAATTTACTTGTCTGTTTGAATTTAATTCAATCCCAATTCCCATTTACTCTTCTGATTGATGCAATTTAACCTTTCTTTGTTTAATTCCTGCAATTCCAAGTCCCAATCCCCTTTACATTCCAAGCCATTTACATTTCCTGTCATTTAAGATTCTTGCAATTTACATTTCTTGCTCTTTAAGTTTCTGCCATTTAATTTCTTGCTTCTTAAGCTTCAGCATCTTAATTTCTGTTCTCTTTAAATTCATACCAGTTTCTCATTCCCTTTACTTTTAATGCAATTTAAATTCTGCAATTCATCAATCAATCAACCAAATCTTGATTCGCTTGACTAATTCAACCACTAAACTAAAATTGCTCAATCCTTCAATCCCTGTGGGATCGACCTCACACCCGTGAGTTTTATTACTTGATGCGACCCGGTGCACTTGCCGGTTAGATTGGTGTTGTTTTGGGAGAAATTCATTTTTCCACCAAAATATCCCATCAAGTTTTTGGCGCCGTTGCCGGGGATTGATTAGATTGACAATGATTAAGTGAGGTGGTTATTTAGATCAAGCACTTTTTCTTAATTTTTGATTAACCCACTAACTGTTTGACTTTTTGCTTAAACTAACCAAAACTTCAATTTAGCAGTAGATTGAAGTATCATTGGTGTGTACATTTCTTATGTTATGCTTGTATGTCAGGTACAAGAAGAACCACACTAAATTTTCATGAACAAGATGAGAGGACCCTCAGGAGGTTAAGGAGAGCTGAAAGAGGGAAAAATATTGTTGGAGAAGAGGAATCAGAAGAAGAATTTCATGAGATGGAGGAACATTCAACTAATCTACCAGGAGGAGCAGAGAACAACAATGGCAACCCACCTCAGAGGAGAGTTTTGGCTTCCTATACCTTTGCCAATCCTAGACATTGTGGAAGCAGCATCTTGGCTCCAAATGTCAATGCAAACAATTTTGAACTTAAGCCACAACTCATCACTTTGGTTCAGAATAATTGTTCTTTTGGTGGAGGATCACTTGAAGACCCACATCAACACTTATCCACCTTCCTGAGGATATGCAACACTGTCAAAACTAATGGAGTACCTCCTGACAGTTACAAATTGATGCTATTCCCATTCTCTCTCAGGGACAAGGCCACTCAATGGTTGGAATCCTTTCCAAGAGACAGCATCAACAATAGGGATGACTTGGTAACCAAGTTCCTTGCCAAGTTTTATCCACCACAGAGGGTCATAAGGTTGAAGGCCGAGGTACAAACATTCACACAAATGGAGAATGAACCCATCTATGAGGCATGGGAGAGGTACAAAGCTCTAGTCAGAAAATGCCCTTCTAACATGTTTAATGAATGGGAGAAGCTGCAAAACTTCTATGAAGGCTTAACACTGAAGTCTCAGGAATCCTTGGATCACTCAGCTGGAGGTTCCTTGCAACTCATGAAAACTGCAGAGGAGGCTCAAGAACTTATTGATATGGTGGCCAACAACCAATACTTCTTTGCTCATCAAAGAAGTCGCCAACCATCACAGAGAATAGGGGTAATAGAGCTAGAAGGAGTGGATTCAATCCTGGCTCAAAACAAATTAATGCAGCAGCAAATTCAACAACAATTTGAGCAAATGACCAAGAGGATTGACAACCTCCAAGTTGCAGCAGTCAACACTAGCCAACCATCATCCACATGGGGACAAAATGAAGACGTTCAAGAAGAGCAACAGCAAGAACAAGTTCAGTACATGCACTCTAATCCAAATGAAGTCTATGGTGATACATACAACCCTTCATGGAAGAATCACCCCAACCTCAGATGGGGAGATACTCACAACCAAAACCAACAACCATGGCAGAGAAACTCAAACCAAAACAACCCAAGACACAATCAAAATTTCAACCAGCAGCAAACCAACCAAAATACCTATAGAAAACCTCAAAACAATTACCCCAACCTCAACCAGTACCAATCCACCAACCAAAATTCCTATCATCCACCAACCACAGCTCATAACCCACCACAAGCACCACCTGAACCCCAAAGACTCACCAACTTAGAAACCATGATAGAAAAAATGATGAAACTACAGGAAATGACAAACAAAAACCATGAGGCCTCCATAAAGAACCTAGAAAGGCAGATCGGGCAAATCTCCAAGCAAATGTCTGTTGAGAGACCTTCAAGCTCACTGCCTAGTGACACAATCCCAAATCCCAAGGAGGAATGCAAGGCAATACAATTGAGAAGTGGGAGAATATTGATGAGCAACAATGACACTACAAAGAAACAAAAAGAGAGCATCACAGAACCAACAGAGGATGAGAAGCAAACAAAAGCAGATCAAGCTAAGGAGCAAGTTGTGGTGCCAACCAAAAGCACTGAGAAACTCAAAGAACAGGAGAACCAGCCACATAGCTCAAGGGGAATGACTCAAGGACAGCAGCAAATAGGAAAGAACATCACACCTCCACTGCCATATCCTCAGAGGTTCAACAAAGAGGTTAAGGACCAACATTTCCACAAATTCCTTGAGACCTTCAAGAAGCTGGAAATCAACATCCCTCTAGCTGAAGCCCTTGAGCAAATGCCTCTATATGCCAAGTTCTTGAAGGATCTTATCAATAAAAAGAGAAGTTGGGATGAGAAGGAAATCGTATCACTCACTGAGGAATGCAGAGTCTTAATTCAAAAAGGGCTGCCCCCCAAGCTTGAGGACCCAGGGAGTTTCTTGTTACCTTGCATCATTGGGGAAGTGACCATCACTAAAGCAATGTGCGATCTCGGAGCAAGTATTAATTTAATACCATCCTCCCTGGTGAAAAAGCTGCACATAAAAGAAGTCAAACCAGTACAAATGTCACTGGAGCTGGTAGATAAGTCAATGGTGCACCCTAGGGGTGTAGTTGAAAATCTGTTGGTCAAGGTGGACAGCTTTATATACCCTGCTGACTTTGTGGTTCTAGAGTCAGACGAGGATGATGGTGACTCTGTTATACTAGGAAGGCCATTTCTGGCCATGGCTAGAGCCATCATAGACATAGAGAAAGGGGAGTTAACTCTCAGGATGCATGATCAGAGGGTCATTCTGAAGGTCTTACCAGAGGCACAGTTTAGTGAAAAGAAGAAAGACTCTATGGAAATTGATAAGGGAGGATCACAGCTGAAGGACGAAAATGACAAGGAAAGTCACAGCAACACCCCAAGGACAAGGATTGTGCAAATTAATGAAGAAGCTCAAGAAGATATTGGAATATTAGCCACAAAGAAGAGAGGTCCCCAAGAGAAGCCCATGGCCAGAAAAGAAAGATCAACAAAAGGAAGGATGAAAAGCAGGAACAAGACAAAAAGGGGTTGGAAGAATAGGAAGATTCCAACAGAGGGGCTTTCCAAAGGTGACAAAGTACAGCTGATATATCAACAGCTGGGGTCAAATCAACAAAATGAGGACTACTACATTGTCAGCAACATACTCTCATTAGAGCATGCTGAGATTGAACACCAGAAAACAAAGAAGAGAATCACAGTCAGGGGAGACAAATTGAGGCCCTACAAGCACCAACCACCATAAAAGAGAGCCTCAATGTCAAGCTAATGACAATAAAAGAGCGCTTCATGGGAGGCAACCCATGCTTTAAAATTCATGTCATTTTAAATTCAATAAGTTATGATCATTTGAGCATGAACCCCCTTTCCTCTCATGAACAGGATCATTAACTGCATGCATTATCTGAAGTTGGTATGCTTTCAAGCAATAATTCCGTTTTACATGCTTAAAGTATCCTGATAAAGCATATAGCCAAACACTAAGTTTGGTGTTCACTTAACTTCATGAAAGTTAGGAATTCATGCATCAATAATCATACAATTGTTATTTTCCAAAATCTCATAAATAGAAAAATCCTTTTCGGTAATGAAGGCATCAATTGTGAGGCACCTTTTGTCAAGAAACAAGTTTGGTGTCCACCAAACTTTGATGTACCAATTTAGAGACACAATTGATCCTTCATGAAAAAAAGAGAGAAAAAGAAAGTGTAACAAAAACAATTCTTATGAACATTTGACATTGGAATGGCACTAATTGGAGGAGGAGACTTATTTTCTTTATACATGACCAAACACTAAGTTTGGTGTCCTCCTAAGAGAGTGTCACGGTTTAATTAATTGTTTTGTTATAAAAAGAACAACTCTAGCCACGGTTGGATAAGCTAATGTGTGTTGTCTTGTTGTGATGATTAGGTAGTCAAAGAATCTTCAATGAAAGAGACAAGGCAAAGGAAAGCATAGCATGAGGACAAAATATCATCACATCAAAAAGAGAATCTGCCATTCCTCAGAAGATGGTCACGGCAAAGGCAAGGCAATGAGCATATTTTGTCTTCATTCATCCTTACATACATACCTTTGATTCCCTTAAGTCCAAGTGCATCCTAGCCTTTCATTTCTCATTTAAAAAAGCTCACCACCTTTTAGCCATGCACATAACCGAATCCTTGTGGCTTTGAAACCTAAATTCCTTCATCCTTCATCATAAGCTACACTTCTTTCCAACAATCTAAACCTCCCTTCATCAATTCTTACCCCAACCAATTCGGTCTCACCTCTTTGTGCTCCAAACTCACATCAAACTCTCCAACACTCTTCACACCCCCTCTAACCTTCCAAAACACCACCAACTAAGTGATCATGGCTGAAGACCAAGAAGGCAAAGAGAAGAACCAATGGAAGAAGATGAGTTACACCAAGAAGAAGAACCACAAGAAGAGGAGGAACAGCCGCACTTTTTCCCACATGGCAATATGGATATGACCCAAATGCAAGAAGCAATTGGAAGACTGTCACACCAATACACAAGAATTCAAGAAAGGCAACAAGAGTACCATTCACAATACTTGAAGCATCACCAAGAACAACAAGAATGGCAGCTGAAAATGATGAACCAACAAAATGAGTTTGAGTCAAAATTCGTTGCAATGCAAGAGGAGCATGCCTTTCAATCTCATGAGGAATTTGGGAAGTTAGCACAAATGCAGGCCGAAACTATGAGGACTCTCAATGAGTTTACAACTCTCCAAGATGCAAGATATGAAGTCCAAGCCGATTACAACATTAATAGTCAAATCAAACTGAACTATATTGGAGAACATCTGCACAACATGGATCCAGCATTTCCAACATATGAAGAGTTCTTCAAAAAGAAAAGTGAAATAGAAGCAAACAAAGCCATGATGCTTGAAGATAGAGTGGAGGAGACGATGAACAAAGCTGGGTTTTGGAGGGGTCAACAGACAACAAACATGGACACAGGGAACTCCAACAACCAAGTATATGAAAGAAGAAAGAAGAAGCATGACAAATAAAAGGTGGACTTGTTCCTTATTCATCACTACAAAGAAAAAGCATGCATTCTATCTGTTTGAAGTGTCCTTGCATCTTTAAGTTGTCATTTTGATAGTCTTTGCATTATCTTAAAATAAGTAAGCTAGTTTAAGTTGTGCTTGTGTGTTTACTTTCACTTGACTAAGAGCATGTTCTGTCCCCTGCATCTTTAATTCAATAAAAGAAGTGTTTGAATGTGGCATGAGATAGTTCTCTGTTAGAAAGAAGTAGAATAATAGTAAGTGGTGGTTTGTGTGTGATTGTATAAAAACTCACTTTTAGTGAATAAAGGGTTAGGATGTCTTTTTCTAAGAATAGAGTGATCTACTGTCTATGAATCTCAATAAGAAAATCCTTGGTTCAAAAGAAAAATAAAAAGAAAGAAAGAAAAGAGATAGCCAAAAGATGGCAGAATCAAAGAAAACAAAAAAGGAAACAAAGCTGGACACCAATAGCTTGAACCTTAAAAATATATGCATGTGGTGTCTATGTATTAGGATCTGCTTGGACTACTAAGCTCTTTGGAGTGCTTCAACACTCGGTGACTTGGATTAACTAATCCGGGATCATCAGCTGAAAATCCACTATCAAGAGCAACCTAACTACAAGGCATTTAGTAACCAAAAAGGTGCTGGGCATCAATGTTTAAAGGGAAAGGTGAGCCAAGTGTCCATGGTGAATAATGTGTCAAGGATAAAGAAAAGAAAATGAACTTGCTACACATGACACTCAAATAAAGCTTTGAACAAAGTAATAGCCAAGGATAAAGGAATAATGAGAGGTCATAGCAGTATGATACTTGAAGCTTGAAGGAGACTTTCTAAAGCCTAAGAATCAATAAGAAGTGAGTATGTGCATATCAACATAAAATCCCATGAACTATCAATAACATTCTGCTAGCATGAACATCTTTTTCCAATTCATTCTTTCTTCCTAATAATTCATTTCTTGCTTGGGGACAAGCAAGCTTTAAGTTTGGTGTTGTGATGACAAGTCATCTTAGCCTAGTTTCACTAGTCTTTTTCTTTTGTTTTCACTTGAATTATGCACTTTCTTGAGGCTTAAGCAAGCCAATTTAGGTAGATTTTCATGCTTCCTTTGATTGAATCAACCATAGATAAATTAATGCAATTTCATGAGGTTTGATGCCATAATTGGTGCATATTAGGATAGAATGATCATCTCATGATTTCAAGCATAGCTTTGATGTGTTTGGTTGATTTATGATAGGTGAAGAAAGCTTGGAAAAGGATTGAAGTGAGAAGGAATGGCTAGAAGCTAAGAGAAGACAATGAAACAAGTGAAATTGAACCAGGAAGAATGAAGTTGGAGTTGAAGTTAGCCCTCAAACGTTGGCACAAACTTTTGGACGAAAAGTTAGCCCCAACGTTAGCCCCCTAACTTGGAGGCTAACGTTGGAGATTTAAAATTACTCCCAGGGTGCTCAAAGTTTGCGCCAACGTTAGCCCCCTAACTTGGAGGCTAACGTTGGCATGAGAAATTCTCCCCAGGGTGTGCCAACGTTTGCGCCAACGTTAGCCCCCTAACTTGGAGGCTAACGTTGGCATGAGAAATCTCCTCCAGGGGCTGCCAACGTTTGCGCCAACGTTAGCCCCCTAACTTGGAGGCTAACGTTGGCGCCACACCAACACAAAGCAAGGCCAACGTTAGGGTCAAAGATAGCCCCCTAACGTTGGCACCAACGTGAGATGCAGGAAATTGGTTTTGCTGATATGAAAAGTTGGCCTCAAAGTTAGCCCCCTAACTTTGAGGCTAACTTTGAATCCAACTTTGCAAAACCCAATTCCGGTTCAATTGGTTCACTTGGGTTTCTCTCCAAACTTCAAGAGCAATCAACCAAGGCCTCTTTCAACCCAATTCCATCAAGAGCAAAGGCCCAACTCAAGGCTTGAAGATCAATTGAAGAAAGTGTATAAATAGGCGAAGATTCAAGTTAGTCGGGGAGCTTCCCTTTTTAGAGTTTTTAGAGAATTTTCTTTTCTGTTTTGGGGAGCCTGAGTGATCTTTATTTCCTTAGTTTAATTGCTTTCAATTTCAATTACACTTGTCTTGGATCTTGGGTTGGAGAATTGAAGGAATTCTGTTTCAATCTCACCTTAGATCTCTCTTTTGATTTTCACTGCAATTTAAATTTTCAATTCAGCTACTTACTTCTTCATCTAATTCCTTTGCAATTTAAAATTCCTTTGTCTTTGTTCTTGTTGGATCTAGGAGGGCATTGAGATCTAGACTCGGTTTTCTAGTCTCTGGGACCTGAGATCTAAATTTACCATTTCAATTTTCTGTTTCTTGGACTAATTGTTAAATTTACTTGTCTGTTTGAATTTAATTCAATCCCAATTCCCATTTACTCTTCTGATTGATGCAATTTAACCTTTCTTTGTTTAATTCCTGCAATTCCAAGTCCCAATCCCCTTTACATTCCAAGCCATTTACATTTCCTGTCATTTAAGATTCTTGCAATTTACATTTCTTGCTCTTTAAGTTTCTGCCATTTAATTTCTTGCTTCTTAAGCTTCAGCATCTTAATTTCTGTTCTCTTTAAATTCATACCAGTTTCTCATTCCCTTTACTTTTAATGCAATTTAAATTCTGCAATTCATCAATCAATCAACCAAATCTTGATTCGCTTGACTAATTCAACCACTAAACTAAAATTGCTCAATCCTTCAATCCCTGTGGGATCGACCTCACACCCGTGAGTTTTATTACTTGATGCGACCCGGTGCACTTGCCGGTTAGATTGGTGTTGTTTTGGGAGAAATTCATTTTTCCACCAAAATATCCCATCACAATGCATGGTAAAAGATTCTAAATTTTTTCTCATTAAAAGGAGGTTGTTCCATAGGTTCCTTCCCTTTTCGCCTCTTGGAGCTTGATGATGCCATGAGTGAGAATAGGCAGTTGATGAGCGGATAATTTATACGCTTTTTGGCATTATTTTTAGTATATTTCTAGTATATTTTAGTTAGTTTTTATTACATTTTTATTAATTTTTAGTTAAAATTCACTTTTCTGGGCTTTACTATGAGTTTATGTGTTTTTCTGTGATTTCAGGTATTTTCTGGCTGAAATTGAGGGACCTGAGCAAAAATCTGATTTAGAGGCTGAAAAGGACTGTAGATGCTGTTGGATTCTGACCTCCCTGCACTCGAAGTGGATTTTCTGGAGCTACAGAAGCCCAATTGGCGCTCTCTCAATTGCGTTGGAAAGTAGTCATCCTGGACTTTCCAGCAATGTATAATAGTCCATACTTTGCCCGAGATTTGATGGCCCAAACCGGCGTTGCAAATCAGCTTCAGAATTCCCAGCGTTTAACGCCGGAACTGGCACAAAAGTTGGAGTTAAACGCCCAAACTGGCATAAAAGCTAGCGTTTAACTCCAGAAAGAGTCTGTACACATGAAAGCTTCAATGCTCAGCCCAAGCACACACAAGTGGACCCCGGAAGTGGATTCTTACGTCATTTACTCATTTCTGTATACCCTAGGTTACTAGTTTACTATTAATAGGACCTTTTGATACTGTATCTCTACCTCATGACACATTACACGTTTCTCATTGTATCTTCTACGGCATGAGTCTCTAAACCCCATGGTTGAGGGTGAGGAGCTCTGCTGTGTCTTGATGGATTAATGGAATTACTACTATTTTTCATTCAATCACGCTTGTTTCTATTCTAAGATATCACTTGTCCTAAACTTGATGAATGTGATGATCCGTGACACTCATCATCATTCTCACCTATGAACGTGTGCCTGACAACCACCTCCGTTCTACCTTAGATTGAGTAGATATCTCTTGGATTCCATAATCAGAATCTTCGTGGTATAAGCTAGAATTGATGACGGCATTCAAGAGAATCCGGAAGGTCTAAACCTTGTCTGTGGTATTCTGAGTAGGATTCAAGGATTGAGTGACTGTGACGAGCTTCAAACTCCTGAAGGCTGGGCGTTAGTGACAGATGCAAAAGAATCACTGGATTCTATTCCAACCTGATTGAAAACCGACAGATGATTAGCCGTGCTGTGACAGAGTGCGTTGAACATTTTCACTGAGAGGATGGGAGGTAGCCATTGACAACGGTGAAACCCTACATACAGCTTGCCATGAAAGGAGTCTTGCGTGCATGAAGAAGAAGACAGTATGAAAGCAGAGATTCAGAAGATAGAGCATCTCCATTACCTCAACCTGCTCTCCATTACTGCAAAACAAGTACTTATTTCATGTTCTTTTACTTTTCACAATTAAACCTGATAATTATTGATATCCTGACTAAGAGTTACAAGATAATCATAGCTTGCTTCAAGCCGACAATCTCCATGGGATCGACCCTTACTCACGTAAGGTATTACTTGGACGACCCAGTGCACTTGCTGGTTAGTTATGCGGAATTGTAAAAGTGTGATTGCAATTTCGTGCACCAAGTTTTTGGCGCCGTTACCGGGGATTGTTCAAGTTTGGACAACTGACGGTTTATCTTGTTGCTTAGATTAGGACTGTTTTATTTTTATTGGTTTAGGGTCTTTTTTTTTAGTTTAGTTTCATATTTTAAGTTTGGTGTCAATTGCATGCTTTTGTTTTCTTTTAATTTTTTGAATTTGCATGTTCTTAGTCCTTTCTTGATCCTTAAAAATTCTAAGTTTGGTGTCTTCTTTGTGTCTTCCTTTAAATTTTCAAAAATTTGTGTTTGATTTTTTAAAAATTTTAAGTTTGGTGTCATTTTGTTGTTTTTCTCTTTCCTCATTTCAAAAATCAAATATTTTTCAAAATAATTTTCAATCATATCTTTTCAATTGCTAATTCCAAAATCTTTTTAATTAACTAATTGATTTAGTTTTCAATTTGTTTTGATCTTATTTTCTTTTAGTTTTCAAAATTTTATTTTATTTTCCATTTATTTTATTTTAATTTTTTCGGTCACCTTTAATAAAAAAAAAATTACTTTACTTGTGAATCCCTATCATATTCCCTTTCTCCATCTTGGACCTAAGTGGAATTGAGCAGTCCAGAAGGACTATGGGGTCATATGCTAACCCCATTACAGCTACATATGGGAGTAGCATCTGTATACCTCCCATTAAAGCAAGCAGCTTTGAGCTAAATCCTCAACTCATTATCATGGTGCAGCAAAATTGCCAGTATTCCGGTCTTCCACAGGAAGAACCTACTGAGTTTCTGGCACAATTCTTACAAATTGCTGACACAGTACGTGATAAATTGGTGGATCAGGATGTCTACAGACTATTACTGTTTCCATTTGCTGTAAAAGATCAAGCTAAGAGGTGGTTGAATAACCAACCCACAGCAAGCATAAAGACATGGAGACAGTTATCAGACAAATTCCTGAATCAATTTTACCCTCCAAAAAGGATGACACAGCTAAGGCTGGACATCCAAGGCTTTAAACAAGAGGATAATGAATCCCTTTATAATGCCTGGGAGAGGTATAGAGGTATGCTAAGGAAATGCCCCTCTGAAATATTTTCAGAGTGGGTACAGTTAGACATCTTCTACTATAGGCTTACAGAAAAAGCTCAGATGTCTTTAGACCACTCAGCTGGTGGATCTATACACGTGAGAAAAATGATTGAAGAGGCTTAAGAACTCATAGATAATGTTGCTAGAAATCAACATTTGTACTCTAGCAATGAGTCCTCTATAAAAGAAGAAGCTATGGCAGTAGCCACTGATCCTAATCCTCAAGAACAGATTGTTGAGCTTAATCAGCAGTTACACCTGATGACAAAACAGTTAGAAGAATTTAAAGAGATGCTCCAAGAAACTAAAATTGCTAACAAGAACATAGAATCACAGTTGAATCAGATAAAACAGCAGTTATCTAAACAGATAACAGAAGAATGCCAAGCAGTTCAACTGACAAGTGGAAAGACATTGAATAACACTGCTCAAAGTGGCAAAAAGCCAAGAAAGGAACAGTTGACAGAGGATAACCAAACCACTGCCCAAAATCCCTCTGAGGACAGTAAGAGCCCAGAGAGGAATACTCTTGGCGTTCAAACACCAGAAAGGGGGGAAAAGCTGGCGTTAAACGCCCATTCCTTGCCCAGTTCTGGCGTTCAAACGCCAGAAAAGGGGGAAAAGTTGGCGCTAAATGCCCATTCTTCACCCAATCCTGGCGTTCAAACGCAAATGGGGGATCAGACACCTGAGAGTGCTGATAGTAACCCCTCTAAAAAGGCTTCTCCAACCACCTCTATAAGGAATAAACCTGCAGCAACTAAGGTTGAAGAATATAAAGCCAAAATGCCTTATCCTCAGAAACTCTGCCAAGCGGAACAGGATAAGCAATTTGCCCGCTTTGCAGACTATCTAAGGACTCTTGAAATAAAAATTCCGTTTGCAGAGGCACTTGAGCAAATACCTTCTTATGCTAAGTTCATGAAAGAGATCTTAAGTCATAAGAAGGATTGGAGAGAAACTGAAAAAGTATTTCTCACTGAAGAATGCAGTGCAATCATTCTGAAAAGCTTACCAGAAAAGCTTTGAGATCCAGGAAGCTTTATGATACCATGCACATTAGAAGGTGCTTGCACCAAGACAGCCCTGTGTGACCTTGGAGCAAGCATCAATCTAATACCTGCATCCACTATCAGAAAGCTTGGGTTGACTGAAGAAGTCAAACCAACTCGGATATATCTCCAACTTGCTGATGGCTCTATTAAATATCCATCAGGCATAATTGAGGACATGATTGTCAAGGTTGGGCCATTCGCCTTTCCAACTGACTTCGTAGTGCTGGAAATGGAGGAGCACAAGAGTGCAACTCTCATTCTTGGAAGACCTTTCCTAGCAACTGGACGAACTCTTATTGATGTACAAAAAGGGGAAGTAACCCTGAGAGTCAATGAGGATGAGTTCAAGTTGAATGCTGTAAAAGCTATGCAGCATCCAGACACACCAAATAACTGCATGAGCGCTGACATTATTGACTCTTTGGTGGAAGAGATCAATATGACTGAAAGTCTAGAATCAGAGCTAGAGGACATCTTCAAGGATGTTCAGCCTGATCAGGAAGAACCAGAGGAAACAAAAGAATTTTTAAAAATTCCTCAGGAAGAGGATAAGCCTCCCAAACCTGAGCTTAAACTACTACCACCATCCCTGAAGTATGCATTTCTGGGAGAGGGTGACACTTTTCCAGTGATCATAAGCTTTGCTTTGAATCCACAGGAAGAGGAAGCACTGATTCAAGTGCTAAGGACACACAAGACAGCTCTTGGATGGTCCATAAGTGATCTTAAGGGCATTAGCCCAGCAAGATGCATGCACAAGATCCTATTGGAGGATAATGCCAAACCAGTGGTTCAACCACAAAGGCGGCTAAATCTAGCCATGAAGGAGGTGGTGCAGAAAGAGGTCACTAAATTACTAGAGGCTGGGATTATTTATCCCATTTTTGATAGCCCCTGGGTGAGTCCTGTCCAAGTTGTCCCCAAGAAGGGAGGCATGACAGTGGTTCATAATGAAATGAATGAACTGGTTCCTACAAGAACAGTTACAGGGTGGCGTATGTGTATTGACTATAGAAGGCTCAATACAGCCACCAGAAAGGATCATTTTCCTTTACCATTCATAGACCAAATGCTAGAAAGACTAGCTGGTCATGATTATTACTGTTTTTTAGATGGCTATTCAGGTTACAACCAAATTGCAGTAGATCCTCAAGACCAAGAAAAAACAGCATTCACTTGCCCTTCTGGCGTGCTTGCCTACAGAAGAATGCCTTTTGGTCTGTGTAATGCACCTGCAACTTTTCAGAGATGCATGCTATCCATCTTTTCTGATATGGTGGAGAAGTTCCTGGAAGTCTTCATGGATGACTTCTCAGTATATGGAGACTCATTCAGCTCCTGTCTTAACCATCTAGCACTTGTCCTGAAAAGGTGCCAAGAGACTAACCTGGTCTTAAATTGGGAGAAATGTCACTTTATGGTGACTGAGGGAATTGTCCTTGGGCACAAAATTTCAAGCAAGGGAATAGAGGTGGATAAAGCAAAGGTAGAGGTAATTGAAAAATTTCCACCACCTGCCAATGTTAAGGCAATCAGAAGCTTTCTGGGGCATGCAGGATTCTACAGAAGGTTTATAAAGGATTTTTCAAAAATTGCAAAACCTCTGAGTAACCTGCTAGCTGCTGACATACCATTTGTGTTTGACACTCAGTGTTTGCAGGCGTTTGAGACCCTGAAAGCCAAGCTGGTCACAGCACCAGTCATCTCTGCACCAGACTGGACATTGCCATTCGAACTAATGTGTGATGCCAGTGACCATGCCATTGGTGCAGTATTGGGACAGAAGCATAACAGGCTTCTGCATGTCATTTATTATGCCAGCCGTGTTTTAAATGACGCACAGAAGAATTACACAACCACAGAAAAAGAGTTACTTGCAGTGGTCTATGCCATTGACAAGTTTAGATCCTATTTAGTAGGGTCAAAAGTGATTGTGTACACTGACCATGCTGCTCTTAAATACTTACTCACAAAGCAGGATTCAAAACCCAAGCTCATAAGGTGGGTGCTGCTTCTGCAAGAGTTTGATATAGAAATAAGAGACAGAAAAGGGACAGAGAACCAAGTAGCTGATCATCTGTCCCCAATAGAACCAGTAGCTGGGGCGTCCCTCCCTTCTACTGAGATCTCTGAGACTTTCCCAGATGAGCAACTCTTTGCCATTCAGGAAGCTCCATGGTTTGCAGATATTGCAAATTATAAAGCTGTGAGGTTCATACCCCAGGAGTACAGCAGGGTGCAAAGAAAGAATTTAATTTCAGATGCCAAGTACTACCTATGGGATGAGCCATATCTCTTTAAGAGATGTGTAGATGGAATGATCCGCATATGTGTACCCAGAGAGGAAGCACAAAGGATCCTGTGGCATTGTCATGGATCACAGTATGGGGGACATTTCAGAAGTGAGCGAACAGCCACTAAGGTCCTCCAATGTGGCTTCTATTGGCCTACTCTCTATAGAGATGCCCGAGAGTTTGTGCGTAACTGTGACAGTTGCCAAATAGCTGGTAACTTGCCTCATGGATACGCCATGCCTCAACAAGGGATCTTAGAAATTGAATTGTTTGATGTATGGGGTATTGACTTCATGGGTCCGTTCCCACCATCATACTCAAACACTTACATTCTGGTGGCAGTGGACTATGTATCTAAATGGGTAGAAGCAATTGCTACACCCACTAATGATACTAAGACGTGCTGAAATTCCTCCAGAAACACATCTTCAGCAGATTTGGTGTTCCCATAGTCCTAATCAGTGATGGGGGCACTCATTTCTGCAATAAATAGCTGTACTCTGCTATGGTCCGATATGGAATTAGCCACAAAGTAGCAACTCCGTATCATCCACATACAAATGGGCAAGCTGAAGTCTCTAACAGAGAGCTAAAAATAATCCTAGAACAGACAGTAATTGCCCGTAGAAAGGATTGGGCAAAGAGCTTGGATGATGCTCTGTGGGCATACAGAACAGCATTCAAGACTCCTATAGGAACCTCTCCATACATACTTGTGTATGGCAAGGCCTGTCATCTGCCTGTGGAACTGGAACATAAAGCTTACTGGGCGACCAGATTCCTAAACCTGGATGCTAAGTTAGCTGCGGAAAAAAGATTACTCCAGCTAAATGAGCTAGATGAATTTAGACTCAGTGCCTTTGAAAATGCAAAAATTTATAAGGAAAAGGCAAAGAAGTGGCATGACAAGAAGTTGTCATCCAGAGTCTTTGACCCAGGACAAAAATTCTGCTCTTCAACTCTAGGCTCAGACTATTCCCAGGGAAACTTAAATCCCGGTGGAGGGGTCCGTATGTGATTACAGGAGTGTCACCATATGGATCTGTTGAGCTTCCGGATATTGATTCTGACAAAAAGTTCATTGTTAATGGACAGAGGATCAAGCATTATCTTGAAAGCAATTTTGAGCAAGAATGCTCAAAACTGAGGCTTTAATGATTCTCAGTGAAGGTCTAGCTAAAGACAATAAAGAAGCTATTACTGGGAGGCAACCCAGTCATTAGCAGGTTATCTGTTTTGTTTAATAAAAGTTTGATACATATTCTCAAAGGGTGATCATCAAAATTGAAGGAATTCACAGAGTTACAGAAGGATTCAGTGCAAAAAGCAGAGAAAAGGAGCTTGCTGGCGAAAAAATGCCAGTAAGGGGTACTCTGGGCGTTTAACGCCAGGTGTGCAGCATCCTGGGCGTTTAGCAAAATGCCCAGTGATGAAGGGGTTTCTGGCATTTAACGCCAGCCAGGGTACCTGGCTGGGCGTTAAACACCCAAATTGGCCAACATTTGGGCGTTAAACGCCAGAATGGATAGCATTCTAGGCGTTTAACGCCAGATAGGTGGGGGACAGAGATTTTGTTTTCCACTTCAAATTTTTTCAAACTTTCCTGTTTTGATCCATAATTTTCTACATAAACACATTTCAAACTTTCATCATTCACCTTCAAATTTTCAAAAATAAAATCATTCTTTAAATCTCTTTCAAATCCTTTCTAAATCTTCTTCAAAAACTTAAATATCTCTCAAATTCTTTCCATATCTTCTCAAATTTCCTTCAAAATTTTTGAAATCTCTCCCCATCCCTTTTAAATACACGTTTGGCCATTCCCCTTTCCCCACCATTCAAATTTGCTCTCCTCCTCTCTCTCCTCTTTCCTTTTTTTTTGTTTAAGGACAAGCAAACCTCTAAGTTTGGTGTGTTTTTTCGTGATCACTAAGCTAAGGCTCATCAAGATCATGGCTCCCAAAGGAAAACAAACCAGTTCAAGAGGCAAGAAAGAGAATGCTCCAAAGGACCTTTGGAGTCAAGAGAGGTTCTTAACCAAAGAACATGCAGACCATTACCACAAAATAATGGGTCTAAGGTCAGTGATCCCGAAAGTTAAATTTGATCTGAAAGAAGATGAATATCCGGAGATCCAAGAGCAAATTCGAAACAGAGGATGGGAAGTTCTAACCAACCCTGAGACAAAGGTTGGAAGAAACATGGTTCAGGAATTCTACTCAAATCTGTGGCTGACAGATAAGCAGAGAATGACTGGAACCGCTTTTCATACCTATAGAACCATGGTCAGAGGGAGAATTATTTACTTCCATCTGGACAAAATAAGAGAGGTCTTCAAATTGCCTCAACTACAAGATGATCCTAAATCCTTTAATAGGAGAATGATGAGAGTAGATAAGGGGTTGGATCAAGTTCTAGAGGACATATGCCTCCCTGGAGCCAAGTGGATGACCAATTCAAAAGGTGTCCCAAACCAACTCAAGAGGGGAGATCTCAAACCAGTTGTAAGAGGCTGGTTGGACTTCATAGGGCGTTCTATCTTGCCCACTAGTAACCGTTCTGAGGTTACTATCAACAGAGCAGTGATGATTCATTGCATCATGCTGGGAAAAGTAGTGGAGATTCATCATCTGATTGCTTGTGAGATTTACACAATTACAAACAAGAACTCCACTGAAGCCAAACTGGCTTACCCAAGCCTAATCTCTTTGCTCTGTAAAGATGCTGGGGTGAGGATGGGAGTAGATGAATTCATCCCAATTGAGCACCCAATCACCAAGAGGTCAATGGAAGGACAAATGCAAGATAACTCAATAAAAAGGAGAGCACAGGAGTTCCTCCCTGAACTTCCTAAAATTGACTGCTGGAGTCGCTTAGAAGCATCTGTTGCCAAGCTACAAGAAGCTATGGAACAAATTAAGGAAGAACAGCAGAATCAAAACTGCATGCTCTGTAAATTGCTGAAGGAACAAAAGAAGCAGGGGCGTGAGCTATAGGAGCTGAAGCGCCAGAAGCTCTCCCTTGAAAGGTCAAATACCCCACAAGTTGAGGGAGCATCCACTTCTCCAGATCAAGGTTGTTGAGTCCTAACTCTGTGATAATCTCTATCATTAGGAGTCTATTTTAGAGTCCTTTAAAATTATGTTTTCTATTACTATTAGTCTTATCTTATATCTATTTTTGAGTATTGTTCTTAATTCATGATTAATAAAATTTAAGGTTCATGTCTTAAAGCTATGAATGTCTTATGAATCCATCACCTCTCTTAAATGAAAAATGCTTTAATCACAAAAGAACAAGAAGTACAGGATTTCGAATTTATCTCTAAAACTAGTGAATTAGTTTGATGTGGTGTCAATACTTTTTGTCTTCTGAATGAATGCTTGAACAGTGCATATGTCTTTTGAATTTGTTGATTAAAGAATGTTAAACTTGTTGGCTCTTGAAAGAATGATGGAAAAGGAGAAATGTTATTGAGGATCTGAAAAATCATCGAATTCGTTCTTGAAGCAAGAAAAAGCAAATATATATATATATAATCCAAGGCAAAAAGAGTGTGCTTAAGAACCCTGGACACCTCTGATTGGGGACTCTAGCAAAGCTGAGTCACAATCTGAAAAGGTTCACCCAGTCATGTGTCTGTGGCATGTATGTATCCGGTGGTAATACTGGAAGACAGAGTGCTTTGGGCCACAGCCAAGACTCATAAAGTAGCTATGTTCAAGAATCATCATACTTAACTAGGAGAATCAATAACACTATCTGAGTTCTGAGTTCCTATAGATGCCAATCATTCTAAACTTCAACGGATAAAGTGAGATGCCAAAACTGTTCAGAAGCAAAAAGCTACTTGTCCATCTCATCTAATTGGAGCTAAGTTTCTTTGATATTTTGGAGTCTATAGTATATTCTCTTCTTCTTATTCTATTTTGATTTTCAATTGCTTGGGGACAAGCAACAATTTAAGTTTGGTGTTGTGATGAGCGGATAATTTATACGCTTTTTGGCATTATTTTTAGTATGTTTCTAGTATATTTTAGTTAGTTTTTATTACATTTTTATTAGTTTTTAGTTAAAATTCACTTTTTTGGGCTTTACTATGAGTTTGTGTGTTTTTCTGTGATTTCAGGTATTTTTTGGCTGAAATTGAGGGACATGAGCAAAAATCTGATTTAGAGGCTGAAAAGGACTGCAGATGCTGTTGGATTCTGACCTCCCTGCACTCGAAGTGGATTTTCTGGAGCTACAAAAGCCCAATTGGCGTGCTCTCAATTGCGTTGGAAGGTAGACATCCTGGGCTTTCTAGTAATGTATAATAGTTCATACTTTGCCCGAGATTTGATGGCCCAAACCGGCGTTGCAAATCAGCTTCAGAATTCGCGGCGTTTAACGCCGGAACTGGCACAAAAATTGAAGTTAAATGCCCAAACTGGTATAAAAGCTGGCGTTTAACTCCAGAAAGAGTCTCTACACATGAAAGCTTCAATGCTCAGCCCAAGCACACACCAAATGGACCCCGGAAGTGGATTCTTACGTCATTTACTCATTTCTGTATACCCTAGGTTACTAGTTTACTATTAATAGGACCTTTTGATACTGTATCTCTACCTCATGACACATTACACGTTTCTCATTGTATCTTCTACGGCATGAGTCTCTAAACCCCATGGTTGGGGGTGAGGAACTCTGCTGTGTCTTGATGGATTAATGCAATTACTACTATTTTTCATTCAATCACGCTTGTTTCTATTCTAAGATATCACTTGTCCTAAACTTGATGAATGTGATGATCCATGACACTCATCATCATTCTCACCTATGAACGTGTGCCTGACAACCACCTCCGTTCTACCTTAGATTGAGTAGATATCTCTTGGATTCCATAATCAGAATCTTCGTGGTATAAGCTAGAATTGATGGCGGCATTCAAGAGAATCCGGAAGGTCTAAACCTTGTCTGTGGTATTCTGAGTAGGATTCAAGGATTGAGTGACTGTGACGAGCTTCAAACTCCTGAAGGCTGGGCGTTAGTGGCAGACGCAAAAGAATCACTAGATTCTATTCCAACCTGATTGAGAACCGATAGATGATTAGCCGTGCTGTGACAGAGTGCGTTAAACATTTTCACTTTGAGGATGGGAGGTAGCCATTGACAACGGTGAAACCTTACATACAGCTTGCCATGGAAGGAGTCTTGTGTGCATGAAGAAGAAGACAGTATGAAAGCAGAGATTCAGAAGATCGAGCATCTCCAAAACCTCAACCTGCTCCCCATTACTGCAAAACAAGTACTTATTTCATGTTCTTTTACTTTTCACAATTAAACCTGATAATTATTAATATCCTGACTAAGAGTTACAAGATAATCATAGCTTGCTTCAAGCCGACAATCTCCGTGGGATCGACCCTTACTCACGTAAGGTATTACTTGGACGACCCAGTGCACTTGCTGGTTAGTTGTGCGGAATTACAAAAGTGTGATTGCAATTTCGTGCACCAGCAGTGTATAAAGATTCGGAAGAAATTAGAGGAAAGAGGAATGAGAGATGGAATGAACAAATGTTAGAATATGAAAGTGTGTGAAGTGTGTGTGTTCGGGAGGAAGAAGAGATATATATTAAGAGGGTGATTTCCTTTGGAGTGGGTGTATGGTGTGGGTTATATAGGGGGATGATGAGATTGAAAGGTGTGGATTGATGGCATGGGTTAAGAGTGGACGGTTGGGGTTTGGCACTGGATAAGCACAAGGATCACTTCTTTTTTGGGGGTCTTGATTCGATCTCCAAGGCTATCCAACTCCCAATGTTGCATGGTAGCACTTCCCAAGATACTCCCCTTGAGGGCAAGTGTGTAGTTTCCTTGGTATAGTGGCCGAATCTCCCTTCTTCGATGGTCATATCAAGTTCCACCAATCCCCTTTTTGATTTCCTATACAAGATAAAAGAATGCAAGAAGTGAATTAATTTTTTTTGGTGGGAAATATTAAAGTGTGAAACAGCTACTATTAAAAATTATTTTCTTCTGTTTTTAAAATAACTATATGATTTTCATGGATACAAATAAATTGACCACTTAATTTTCCATGCATGCAATGTTGGTAACACCAAACTTGTTTGTGACAATATGGTGCAACAAGATTCAAAAAGCATCTCATACCCATTGAGTGTGTTCAAGCCCTCTTGGTGTGCCATGAACACCAAACTTATCATGTACTAAGTGTTGCATGTAGGAATTCATATATTGTTTGTCGAAATTGATTTAGAATCCATGGACTTCACCTTATTAACTAGTATTAGAGATTAAAAAGACAGGGTGTAGAACATGGGTTGCCTCCCATGAAGCACTTTTTTAGCGTCATTAGCTTGACGTTTGGCCTTTGTCAGGGTGGTTGGTAGTGCTTCAAGTCTTCCCCCCTTGCAGTGAACCTGTTTCCATTGGCTTTGTTAAGAAGTTCCACATGTTTTAAGGACAAGATTTTGTTGATGGTGTACATTGGAGGTAGCTGAGATGAAATAGTGGGGAGATGAGGTGGTATAGATGGAAAGTAGGTAGAGACCACTTCATCTCCTGAAGAGAAATCTTCTGTAGGGATTTTCTTATTTTTCCATCCCCTTGGGACTTTTTTTCTTGTGTCCCTTGATGTCACTTTGCTACTTGTGGTCTTCTCTTTGAGGAGTTTTTTGTTACTTGTCTCATATGACTCTGGTGGGTCTGGTTCCTTTTGAATTACACTTGGGTGTTGCTCCTTCTGATCACATTGGTTGTCACCAATGGGGGTTTTCAGGTGTGGTATTTGTGCTCCCCTGCTTGCCTCTTCTATCACCCCTTTATTGTGCTCTTCCCCTAACTTGTTGTTATCATGATCTACTTCCTGTGGGGGCTTGAAAACACTAAAGGTGAGCTGTTCATCATGTATCCTCAATACTAGCTCTCCTCGCTCCACATCTATAAGTGCCCTGGTTGTGGTTAGGAATGGCTTTCCCAAGATGATGGGATAGATGAGATTCTCTTCCATTTCCAGGATGACAAAGTCTGTGGGGAAGAAGTAATTCCCAACCTTCACTAACACGTCTTCAACCACTCCTATTGCCTGTTTTTGAGTTTTGTCAGCCAATTTGATGATTACATCTGTGGGTGTTAGCTCATTGATTTGAAGCTTTTCATGAGGGATAGAGGCATTAGGTTGATACTTGCTCCCAAGTCACAGAGCCCCTTGTCAATCATTGTCTCTCTTATAGCACAGGGAATGTGGAAACTCCCTGGATCCTTCTTCTTTGTAGGTGGCCCTGTTTGGATAAGAGCACTGCACTCCCTGTTCATCTTTATTGTTTGTCCACCCTTCAATAAACTCTTTTTGGCTAATAGTCCTTTTATATACTTGATGTAGGAGGGCATTTGCTGGAGGGCTTTAATGAATGGTATATTTACATCAAGAGATGCAAATATATCGAGGAATCTTGAATACATTCTCCTTGCTACAGCACCCTTGAGTTTTTGTGGAAAGGGTACATATGGGTTTAGGGTCTTCCCTTTCTTTAGCTCCTCCCTGTGTGTGGGTTGGAGTGCATGGTTTCTTTCTTTATGATTCTCCTTTGGATTGTCGTGGAGGTGTTCTGTTTGTGTGTCTACTTCCTCCACACACTTCTCATCACTTGTGGTGATCATCTTTCATTCTTCCCACCTTACATTCTTTGCTTTTCCTCTTGGATTCTTCTCTGTGTCATTGGGAAAACCATCAGTGGGTTTGGGAAACTGTTGAGATAGATATCCTACTTGGGATTCTAGTCTCTTGATGGTTTCCCCTTGGTTCTTGATATTAGCTCGCACTTCATCCTTAAAAACCTTGTTGTCTTGGATTTCCTTGCATACGTCTTCAAGTAGAGTCTCAATCTTGGAAAGTCTATCCTCAGTTAGTGATGGTGGGTTGAGATTAGGTGGTTGTTGATAGGATCTCTGTGAAGGATGTTGGTGAGTTGCATTGTTGTTGGGGTTGTGGTTGTGGTGTCTCTAGTCTTAAACCTTGGTCTTGTTGATTTCCCCACCCAAAGTTAGGGTGGTTTCTCCATCCAGGATTATAAGTTTTGGAGTATGGATCATGGGTCTGTCTGAGTGAGTTTCCAGCATAGTTGGCTTGTTCCCAGTCACCTTCTTCTCTTGCATTCATTCCTTCTTGAGTTGATGATGAAGTGATGACTGTTGCAACTTGGTTTCCTTCCACCTTCTTGGTGAGTTATGCTAGCTGCTTGGTGATCATCTTATTTTGAGCCAGCAATGCATCCATGCGGTTCAGCTCCATTACTCCTCAAGTGTTGCTTCTTTCAGAAGCATAGAAGTAGTCATTCTCAGCTACAGTCTCAATGATATCAATGGCTTCTTCAATGGTTTTCTTCTTGTTTAAAGAGCCCCCTGATGAATGGTCTATAGCTTTTTTTGACTCATAAGAAAGGCCTTCATAGAAAATATGAAGTTGAATCCATTCATTGAACATGTCTGGTGGGCATCTTCTTGTTAAGTCCTTGAACCTCTCCCATGCTTCATAGAGAATCTCACCATCTTGTTGCCAGAAAGTTTGCACTTCAGCTCTCAGACTATTAATTCTTTGAAGAGGTTAGAATCTTGCCAAAAATTTGTTCACTACATCTTCCTAATTTGTTAAGCTTTCCTTTGGGAAGGACTCCAGCTACTTGGATTCTTTGTCCCTGAGTGAGAAAGGGAACAAAAGTAGTCTATAGACATCCGAATGGACTCTATTAGACTTCACAGTGTCACATATTCTCAGAAAGGTGGTTAGATGTTGATTAGGGTCTTCTTGGGCACTTCTTCCAAATGAGCAGTTATTCTGAACAAGGGTGATGAGTTGAGGTTTTAATTCAAAGTTGTTGGCATGTATGGTGGGCTTTTTGATGCTACTTCCACAGTTTCCTGGGTTTGGATTGATGTAAGAACCTAGAACTCTTCTCTCTTGCCCAGCATGATTTATAGGGCCTTCTCTGGCATGGTTGTGAGCTTCTCCTTCATGATTGATTTCCAAATTCTCCTCCATGCTTGTTTCAAAATATTCTTCCTCTTCCTCAGCACCAACAACTCTTTTCCTTCTTGCTTCCCTCCTTAATCTCCAGAGGGTCCTCTCAGGTTCTGAATTGAAGGAAGTTGAAGCTCCACTTCTCCTCCCTGTCATACAACTAACAGAGCACACAGCAAGAAATAAAATGAAGTGATTATTCTTGTTAGAAAGATTGTTAGTGTGAGTGGTGCAAATTATCAAACAGTTAGTGGGTTAGTGAGCAGAATTATAGATAATAACAAAAAAAAGAAAACAGAGAGGGTATAGGGGATGAGGATGAAACTAAATAAACTGAAGGTAAATGACCAGATAAAGTAAACTAACAAAATAAAGAAAATGCTCAATCAAGTGAACTTCCAACTAAATCATTGTTGATACAAAATCAATCCCCGGCAACGGCGCCATAAACTTGATGCATGAAAACTTGTCTCTCAACAAATTTCTGTTCGGCAAGTATACCGAATTGTCGTCAAGTAAAAACTCACAATAGAGTGAGGTCAAATCCCACAGGGATTGATTGGTCAAGCAACTTTAGTTGGAAGAGTATGCTAGTTGAGCTAAACAGAATATAGCTGATGTTACAGAAAATTAAATGGCTGGAAAGTAAATTACAGAAACTAAAGTGCAGAATCTTAAATGGGGATTTGGGGAGATAAGCATGAAAATAAATGGCAGAAAGTAAAGAGAATGGGTAAGTTCAAGAATGGGGAATTCATTGGGCTCAGGAGATGTTGCATTCTCCGGATCAAGTTCATTTTCATCTCTTCCTCAATCAATGCATCTATTGATCTCCTTGGCAATCTTAGGTGATTGAATCCCAATTCCTTTGCAATCCAATCTCTCTAAGCTTGAACAATTGCCCAATTCCTTGATTTAATTGCTCATGGAAAGAGATGAAGTACGGTCACTGATTATACCACATGTATTTCCAAATCAAAGTGTTGGAAGGATTACATGTCACTATATCCGCCCAGACCCCAATTTGGTCCAACATGAGAAAGCATTTCTAGCATGATCTCCTCATCCCTTTTCCAAGGCTTAGAGGATATCCAATTATGGAGAGTTTCTTTTCCAAGACAACTAACCAATTGAGTTAAGATCGAAAGCTTTCTAGCAAATCAATAGGGAAGAAAGAGGAAGAAGAATGAAAACTATAATTGATCCATCAAATTACAACAGAGCTCCCTAACCCAATGAAAGGGGTTTAGTTGTTCATAGCTCTGAGAATGGAAAAAATGGCAGAAAAGAATACAATGCAAAAAAGTAAATATATAGAGGGTAGTTCTCTAAAATGCCAAAAGCTCCTTTATAGTTCAAAACTACTCCTATATATACTACTCTTCTAGTTCTTCCAGTGAGTTCTTCAAGTCTTGGATGTGGGCTCAACTTGCAGAAAAGTGTGAGTTAGGCATGGGCGTTAGTGACTTTAACGTTTAAGTGAAAATATGGGTTCGAGAACGTTAGTGGCAATCACCTTTTCCACTAACGTTCCAACCCCAAAATAGTCCACGTTAACTTCAACGTTAGTGGCACTAACGTGACCACTAACGTTGCCATATGATCCTTTGTCACTAACGCTCTAAACGTCCCTTCTCACTACGTTAGAGATCACGTTAACTAAGTTAACGTGGCCACTAACGTGGTAGCGAATGCCATCTCCAACGTTAGTGGCAAAGGTGAGTGTCACTAACGTTGGCTCATCAATCCTAGCTCCACGTTAACTTTCACGTTAGTTGTTTTAACGTGACCACTAACGTGGGCAATATTAGCTTGATCCAACGTTAGTGACAAAGGTGAGTGTCACTAACGTTGGCATTGTCTTTCCTTCCACGTTAGAGTTCACGTTAACTAAGTTAACGTGACTCTTAACGTGGCCAATTGCCAACTTTTGGGGCGTTAGTGGTGTTCACGTTTACCACTAACGCTGGAGCCTCCTCTATCTCCATGTTAACTACCACGTTAATGTAGATAACATGGCAATTAACGTGGGCTTATGATGGCTTCGCAGGCGTTATTGTCGACCACCTTTCTCATTAACGTTGTAAGCTCCTTCCCATTCCACGTTAGTGGTCACATTAATTAGATTAATGTGGCTACTAATGTGATTCTTCCTTGCTTCTCTTGTCCTAAAATCAAGCAAATAATGTGCATCAAAGCTCTAGCCCATGTCATGGGATTATGCATCATCAAATTGTCATTCAATCCTTGCAAAATCCTCATGAATTCATGTAAAAAACACAATAGTTACTTGAATCAAGGTGTAAGTGTATTTTCATCCAAAACTTGCCTTATTTACTAAGAAAATACATAAAACTACCCTAAAACAGTAAAGAAAAGGTCAGTAAAACTGGCCTAGATGCCCTAGCATCACAGGTACCAAAGCAAGTATTGAAGCCCCTCCCTCCTCATCTCAAATATGCATTCCTGGGTAGAAAGGATAGTCTTCCAGTAATTATCAATTCCTCCTTGAGTACGCCAGATGAAGCAAAGCTGATTGAGGTGTTGAAAATTTACAAAACCGCTTTAGGATGGACAATTGATGACATCAAGGGTATAAGCACTACTATTTACATGCATAAGATCCTGCTAGAGGAGGACTCAAGATCAGTGGTACATCCTCAAAGGAGGCTTAATCTGTAAGACCCCATATTTTGAAAATTAAATTATTTTATGATTTATTTTATTTTTTGTGGATATATTTTCAGAACTTTTTATATTAATTGAGTAGTTTTTTATTATTGATTTAAATTTCAGGGTTTTCATGTTTTAATAAGTGAGTTATGGGACTTGGAAGAGGTTATGTTCAATGATTTCTAAAATAGAATTCTGCAGAAAATTACCTAACTTCCAAGCTACGTAACTTCATTAAAAATTGTATTGCCCTGGAATCAACTGAGAAAGAAATTTGGATCAGTTAAGTTTAACTATATTAATTTTGAAGGTAGTTGGATTTAATTTGGATTTTATATGAAATTTTGAATGTTGTACGCTGTTCCTATTTTCTGGTTCTAAGACACTGTAGAGCCATCACAGTTTTGCTTCTATTCCCAAAGCTAGAGTAAGCAAAAAAATTATGATTTTTAGTTTAATAGAAAGCTTAATCCGAGACAATCGCATGGATATAAAATTTTTGCAATTCCGAATTCATTTGATACCTTAAAAACAAAATTGAAATTAGGCTGCCAATGTTGTTTTGGTGACTACCTTGGTTATGGGATTTAAGAATAGATTTATATACTATTACAAAAGTTTTTGAGAATGTATTGCTGTGACAATTGCTGATAAAAGACTGGTAAAATGTTGAAAAAGTGGGAATTAAATAATGGAAAGGATACTTATATGAAAAGAAAAGGGAAGTACATAATGAAATAAATAACAAAGAATTATACGTTAAACGGGCTTTGTGCCAAACTACTAACGCGAAAGTACTCGCCTAACTGATAGCCTGAGATTGCTAATGTGAGAATGTTCGCCTAACTGATAGCACTATTTCTTACTATGATACACATTAAGATATTATTATGATGAGGCCTAACTGACACGGGTAATGATATGGAAAAAATTAATTTCCACGTAATTACCAGCAAGTATACTGGGTTGTATCAAGTAATAAAACTCACAAGAGTGAGGTCGATCCTACGAGGATTAAAAGATTAAGCAATCAATGGTTAATTAATTAGTCTAGTTAGACATTCATATTGGAGTGATAAGCAAACAAGAAATGTAAATGGCTAGAAATTAAAAGAAAATAATAAAGTGCAAGGAAAGTAAATGACGTAAAAGTAAAGTACAGAAAATTAAAGTGCTGGAAAGTAAAATTGCAAGGAAATGAAAAGTGCAAGAAATTAAAGTACAAGGAAATAAATTGCAAGAAAATAAATGACGGAAAGTAACGATAGCAAAAATAAAGGATTGGAGATGTTGCTTCCTCTTGAACCAATGGTCTCACTCCTTCTCAATCATGTAAGATAGTTTCATGGCAGATTGTAAGTAATTGGGTCTCAATCTCTTGGTGACTCAATTTCTCTCAACATAATCAATTGCTACTCTCATGATCTAATTGGTCATGAGAAGAGATGATGTGCAATTTCTAATCCAAAAACCACACAACCTTTAAGACCTCAATTCAAAGTGGTTACATCTCACATACCAACTAAGAATGTATTGATCAAGAGGACCATGAGAGAAGAGTGATGAGCGGATATTTTATACGCTTTTTAGGGGTATTTTCATTTAGTTTTTAGTAGGATCTAGCTACTTTTTAGTATATTTTCATTAGTTTTTATGCAAAAATTACATTTTTGGACTTTGCTATGTGTTTGTGTATTTTTCTGTGATTTCAGGTATTTTCTGGCTGAAATTGAGGGACCTATCTGATTTAGAGGCTAAAAAAGGACTGCAAATGCTGTTGAATTCTAACCTCCCTGCACTCGAAATGGCATTTTTCGAGCTATAGAAGTCCAAATGATGCGCTCTTAATTGTGTTGGAAAGTAGACATCCAGAGCTTTCCAGCAATATATAATAGTCTATACTTTGCCTGAGTTTAAATGACGCAAACTGGCGTTCAACGCCAGCCTTCTGCCCTATTATGGCGTTAAACGCCAGAAACAGGTTACAAGCTAGAGTCAAATGCCAGAAACAGGTTACAACTTGGCGTTTAACTCCAGGAATAGCCTATGCACGTGAACGCTTTAATGCTCAGCCCCAACACACACCAAGTGGGCCCCGCAAGTAGATTTCTGCACTATCTATCTTAGTTTACTCATTTTCTGTAAACCTAGGTCACTAGTTGAGTATAAAAACTACTTTTAGAGATTTATTTTGTATCTCATGACATTTTACATCTGAATTTGTATCTTCTACAGCACGAGTCTCTAAATCCCATGGTTGGGGGTGAGGAGCACTGTTGTGTCTTGATGAATTAATGCAATTACTTCTATTTTCTATTCAATCACGCTTGTTTCTATTCTAAGATATTCATTCGCACCTCAACATGATGAATGTGATGATCTGTGACACTCATCACCATTCTTAACCTATGAACACGTGCCTGACAACCACTTCCATTCTACCTTAGATTGAATGTATATCTCTTGGGTTCCTGTTTCACCAGTTTGACTGCCTCTCCTGACAACAGAGCATTCAAATCCGTGAGATCAGAGTCTTCGTGGTATAAGCTAGAATCAATTGGCAGCATCCCTGAGATCTAGAAAGTCTAAACCCTGTCTGTGGTATTCCGAGTAGGATCTGGGAAGGAATGACTGTGACGAGCTTCAAACTCATGAATACTGGGTGCAGTGACAGTGTGCAAAAGGATCAATGGATCCTATTCCAACATTAGTGAGAACCAACAGATGATTAGCCATGTACATGGACCCTTTTCACTGAGAGGACGGCTTGTATCGATTGACAACGGTGATCCACCAACATACAGCTTGCCATGGAAGGAGACATGCGTGCGTGAAAAAAGAAAACAGGAGGAAAGCAGAACTTTAGAAGACAGAGCATCTCCAAAACCTGAACCTGTTCTCCATTACTGCATAACAAGTATCATTTAATAGATGCTCTTTTACTCTTTGCAATTAAAACTAAGAACCACTATTGATATCCTGACTAAGAATAATAAGATACCCATAGCTTGCTTCAAGCCGGCAATCTCCGTGGGATCGACCCTTACTCACGTAAGGTATTACTTGGACGACCCAATGCACTTGCTGGTTAGTTGTGCGGAATTACAAAGTGTGATTGTAATTTTCGTACACCAAACAGCCTCAAACTGAATTCCATGATCCCTTTCTCAAGGCTCATATATAATTCAAGTAGATCCAATCCCCCTCTCAGTAGTAATTGGATCTTTGAAGCCCAAAGAGTCTCTCTAAGATAAAGAAACATGACTTCTATTCTCATACTACATAACTCCAAAGACCCCAATATTAGAGAGGTTACATGTCACAATACCAACTCTATATCAAAATCAAATTCATTATGCCAGGAGAGCTCAAACTGAATCCTATAATTCCTCTCTAGAAGCTCACAATAGGATTCTAATAGGTCCAAGGATCTCTGAAGAATAAAACTCTTTTTCAAGGATTCTAATAGATATCCAAGTATGAAAATAGAAGGAAGAAGAGAAGAAGAAATGAACATCAATTCAATCAAAATTGAAACAGAGCTCCTGTCCCAAATGCAGAAAACTAAAGTGGTCATTGCACCCAACAGAAAATAAAAGTTCATGAAAGTAAAATGAAAGATTAAGGATTCAAAATTAAAAATGACAATTGACAATTCATAAATGAAAATTTCAAACTAAAAACTAAACTACTATAAAGGAAGAAGAGAAGAGAAAGGGAAGAAGAGTGTGTGAGGGAGGGGTCTGAAGACCCACTTCCCTTAGAGTGTGCCAATTCACAGAATTCCAAATTTGTCTCCCCCGTATCCAGCATCCAGCATTCTCAATTCTATGAAACTAAAGCCTTTATATAGGCTTTCCAAAATTACAAATTGAAATGAAATTGAAAACAAAATACAATCAAATGAAAATTAACTGTTCTAGATGATTCTTGTGGCCTTGATTGAGTGGTGTTATGGGTGTTGCTTGCTTGAATTTACATTAGGCTTGGAATGCATTTGAATTGAATTAGAATTCAACTCGTAGTCCAGCGTAGCACTCTTGAGGAGAGCATAGCGCTCGTTCACAGACGCATACCCGTTGCCCACGCGTACGCATCACTAAGCATTCTGACGCGTACGCGTCCAAAACACAGTGTTCATGTCGAGAGCGCTCATCCACGCGTACGCCTCGCCGACGCGTATGCGTCACATATCAATTTCACGCGTACGCGTCGCCGATATTTTCCCACTTCATTATCACAGGCGCTCTTGGTTGAAGAACGTAGCGCTCTTGGGTGAAGAACATAGCTCCTCCTGTGCGTACGCACCTAAATACAGAACGCTCTTTGAGAAAAATAGAGCGCCAAGCTTCCTTGATATAATCGTGGGACATGCTTTTAAAAGCGTGGCCTAGGGTTCAAAAACATGTCAAGCTTCAAAGTGTATCCGAAAATTCTTCTTTTCTTCTTTTGAGCTTAATTTGTGCTTTTTGCTTCTTTTTCCATCATTTTCTACAAAATAGATCAAAATTAAAGAGATGAAAGTAATATATGATTCAAGCACAAAAACACTCAATAATAAAGCATAATGAATACAATTTTGATGTGAAAAAGCATAGAAAAACATAACATGATGCGCAATCATCAGGTAACCGTGATGCCAAGGTGTCTAACTAACACAGTAAAGAATCCATATTCGGGGTTCACCTCGAGTTATGTCGGGTTGCGGGTAGACAACCGACGCATGAGCTTATGGCCTGCGCCAGGAACAGGCATGCATCATAATATTTGCGCCTATGCATTTGGTTGTGTTTGATTGTATTACTTCTTTGTGATTAAGTTGTGTGTCTTATTGCGACTTGTTTGTATGTTGGATTGACTCCCTTACTTGTGCTAATGATTTGTGAATGAATTGAGGTGATTAATAACTGTTGTATTGACTAAGAATTAATTAGGTGGCTAAGAGATAGTTGGTATGACAAGTTTTGTGACTGAAATCTATTGAGTTTAGAAATTTAAAAGAAAAGTAACTAATTATCTAAAGTAAAATTGAAAGGTATTTTCAAAGGTTTGATAAAAACATTTTTATTAAGTAAAGTTAACTATTTGCATCTTCATCATTACTTTTAGGGCATTCCCATTCCCTACCAAGAACGTGAAGTTTGCTCTCTCCCCAAAATCTTCTACCGTTTTAGTGACACAGGTTCGAAGACTCAGTTTGAAGCTGTGGGCAATTATTAGTCTTATTTGTATTAAGTTTATGTGTTGAGCTACTTTCATATAATTTCCTCGCCTTTGTTATTTAAGATTTTATTTTATACAAAGGGATAGGAGTTGTATCTGAGTTTCATTTGAATTATTTCGTATAATATTTATCATTATTAATAATTATGTGATTATTATTACTTGTGATTTTTGATATATGATTTTAATTAATAGAACAAAAAAATTTCCGGTATTTTCTTAAAAATTGAAACTCGATATCAAACTAAAGGCTCGATATTAAATAGTAAATAAGGAAAACAAGTCAGTAACGCCTCACTTTTGGTATGATCATGACGTGCTGAAAGTTAGGGTGTTACATAATCTAACCATGAAAGAAGTGGTTCAAGAGGAGGTGATGAAGTTGTGGAATGCTGGAAAAATATACCCAATTTGTGATAGATCTTGGGTGAGTGGTGCACGAAATTGTGATCTCTAACAATGGCGTTCAACTTGGTATGCGCGTTTATAAACTCAGCACTTTCTTCACAACTTCGCATCACTAACCAGCAAGTGTACTGGGTCGTCCAAGTAATAAATCTTACGTGAGTAAGGGTCGATCCCACGAAGATTGTTGGTATGAAGCAAGCTATGGTCACCTTGTAAATCTCAATCAGGCGGATTCTAATGGTTATAATGGTTTTTGAAAATAAAGATAAATAAAGCATAAAATAAAGATAGAGATACTTATGTAATTCATTGGTGGGAATTTCAGATAAGCGCATGAAGATACTGTGTTCCTTCTGAATATCTGCTTTCCTACTGCTTTCATCCAATCATTCTTACTCCTTTCCATGGCAAGCTGTATGTTGGGTTTCATCATTGTCAATGGCTACCTCCCATCCTCTCAGTAAAAATGGTCCAAATGCTCTGTCACAGCACGGCTAATCATCTGTCGGTTCTCGATCATGTCGGAATAGAATCCGGTGATTCTTTTGTATCTGTCACTACGCCCAACACTCGCGAGTTTGAAGCTCGTCACAGCCATCCCATCTCAGATCCTACTCGGAATACCATAGACAAGGTTTAGACTTTCCGGATCTTAGGATTGGCTGCCAATAATTCTAGCTTATACCACGAAGACACTGATTAAGGAATCCAAGAGATACACACTCTAACTCTCGCTTGTAGAACGGAGGTGGTTGTCAGGCACACATTCATAAGGACGGATGATGATGAGTGTCACGGATCATCACATCCATCAGGTTGAAGTACGAGTGATATCTTAGAACAAGAATAAGCTTGAATTGAATAGAAAATAGTAGTAATCGCATTAAAACTCGAGGTACAACAGAGCTCCACACCTTAATCTATGGTGTGTAGAAACTCCACCGTTGAAAATACATAAGAACAAGGTCTAGGAATGGGTGAGAAGCCAGTGTCCAAAATGTGATCAAAGGATCAAAAGATAATCCAAAGATGTAAATACAATAGTTAAAAGTTCTATTTATACTAAACTAGTTACTAGGGTTTACAGAAATAAGTCTAAGTGTAGAAATCCACTTTCGGGGCCCACTTTGATGTGTGCTTAGGCTGAGCTTGAGCTTTACATGTGCAGAGGCTTCTCTTGGAGTTAAACGCCAAGTTGTAACGTGTTTTTTCCGTTTAACTCTGGTTTGTGACGTGTTTCTGCCGTTTTACTCCAGAATGCAGCATGGAACTGGCGTTGAACACCAGTTTGCGTCATCTAAACTTGAATGAAGAATGAACTATTATATATTTCTGGAAAGCTCTAGATGTCTACTTTCCAACGCAGCTAAGAGCGCGCCATTTAGAGTTCTGTAGCTCTAGCAAATCTGTTTCGAGTGCAGGGAGGTCAGAATCCAACAGCATCAGCAGTCCTTTTTCAGCCTGAATCAGATTTTTGCTCAGATCCTTCAATTTCAGCCAGAAAATGCCTGAAATCATAGAAAAACACACAAACTCATAGTAAAGTCCAGAAATGTGAATTTTGCATAAAAACTAATAAAAACATCTCTAAAAGTAACTAGATCCTACTAAAAACTACCTAAAAACAACGCCAAAAAAGCGTATAAATTATCCGCTCATCACAACACCAAACATAAATTGTTGCTTGTCCCCAAGCAACTAAAAATAAAATAGGATAAAAAGAAGAGAATATACTATAAATCCTAAAATATCAATGAATATTAGTTCTAATTAGATGAGCGGGACTTGTAGCTTTTTGCTTCTGGATAGTTTTGGCATCTCACTTTATCCTTTGAAGTTTAGAATGATTGGTGTTCCGGGGGTTACCTGAAACGTGTAGCTCGGTCGTCTGGAGATGCCCGAGGTGGGGGTCAGGGACCCGAGCTTGATGTGTTGGCGATTGGTGGTTGTACCTGCAATGACACTCCGATGCTTAAGTTAGCATGGGTCCAAGCAGATATGTGTAGAATGTGGAATGTATGTCATACCTGGGTGCTCCAGTGTATTTATAGTAGTTGGTCGTGATCTTCCCTGGATAAGATATTCTTATCTTATCTTATCTTTTGGGAGTTTTACCTCTATCTTTGCGGAACCGCCTTTCCTAGGCTTTTTCGGCCTTTAGGTTTTGGGCTTTAGAAGGTTTGGAAAAACCTTACACGCTGAAGTATTGGTCTGTTTGGGTCACCAAATTGAATGTCCACTATAGACTATTATATATCTTTGGAAAGCCCTAGATCTCAGCTTTTTAACGCCGCTGGAAGCATGTCAATTGGACTTCTCTAGCCCAAGTTATGAGCTTTTGAAGGTGAAGAGGTCAGTCTGGCGAACTGCAGGGACTTGTTTTACGCTGAAATTGTGAAGCTAAACGAATAGCAATTTGTCCCCTCAAATCAGTGTCAACTATAAAGTGTTATATATGGTTGGAAAGCTCTGGAAGTCTACCTTCTAATGACACTGAGATCACTTCATTTGGAGCTTTGTAGCTCGAGTTATTCTTGTTGGAGTGTGAAGAGGTCAGGGTTGCAAATCCTCTTTGCTTCTCTTTGAGTTTGTTTCCAACTTTTTGCCACCTTGGGAGTGTGCTTCCTCTATTAGTGCTTTTATTGCTTCATTTTCCATAATTTCCTACAAAATTTATTAACTCAAGCAATCAAAGCAATATTCAATTTAATCACCAAAACACTCCCATAATTAAACATTATGAATTGATTTTTATATGAAAAAGCATAGAAAAACATAACATGATGCGTAGTCATCACAACACCAAACTTAAACTTTGCTTGTCCTCAAGCAAACAAAGAATCATTCAATAAAGATTGACAATCCAAGGTGAGAAGAATAACAATTAAATGTTCATGGTTGGCTAGTTTATTATGCATGCTACAATCTCAAAAGAAATTCAAATGATTGATGCTTCTATCTAGCTCATTTTATGAAATATTTTTTCTTTATGTTCCTTACTTGAAACAAGCTTTTCATCTTTTTCTTAGCTTAGCTTCTTGGGTGCTTTGCACCATTAGTTAAAAGCTTTGACTCTAAATGCTTTGTTTTCAAGTATTACCACTTGATACATAAGCACCACAAGCATTTAATTAGAGGACTTTTTAAGCTCATTTATTCCTTTTCTTTACTTTCCTTCTAATCATTGGTGCTTAGAGCCTTGAGCTTTGAGGGAGTGCTTTGCACTTGAGCCTAGTCTTGACTCTAAGTGTTTTGTTTTCAAGCTTTTTGCTTGATACATAAACACCACAAGTACTTGACTAATGAAATGTCATTGGTACTCAGAGTCTTCAACTTTCTCATTTTTCCCTTTTTCTTTCTTAATCTTTTAATTGATTTGCTTGTTCAAGGTTTTCAATATTTCAAACATTTCATAAAATGTCCTAGATGAAAACTTCAATTAAACAAATTCAAATGTAATTGAGCAACAATAGTCATGCTAGCCTTCCAATACTTATATGCTCATGCTAGATTCTTCTATAATTACCTTGTTTGTTTATGATCATGATACTTAATTACTTTGACTCACAAAATTCAAAATGGTAGTTATGATGTAAAAGCAACATGTTGCAATTCAAATATCAAGCTATGCTTTTCCAAAAAGAAGAACACGCATGCATATAAAAGAAATGGAAGACAATCATGCAATTGAAAGTATAGAAGATAAATAAGAGGAAAAAGAACTTAACCACCTTGTAGATCTTCATCTTTGTTATTGTCATTTTCCTCCTACTCCTTCCTTCCCCAACACCAAACTTAGAATGATTGCTTGTCCTCAAGCAACAAATAAAATAATGGTGGTGGAATTTATGATTAATCATGAATGTCTTCAAGAAAGAGATGTAAGTAATGCATGTGTTTAAGCAAGCAAAAATTAAAGATGACAATCAAGGCACAAAGAAAAGAGACAATATGATTACATCAATAAGTGAGTTGTGCATGGTACTATGCATGAAAGGTAAGTGGCAACACCAAACTTAGTGTGACACTTTCATTTTAGAATGATGCAAGTACCCACTAAAGATTGAAGATCAAATTGTTGCATGCAACACCAAACTTAGAATGCAATCATATGCCAAATTATTGAAAGTAAACTAAGCAAGGAAAGAAAATGTTACCAACAGTTGGGTTGCCTCCCAACAAGCGCTCTTTTAATGTCATTAGCTTGACATGTGGTTCTTAATTTTCTTCCTCTTCTTCCAATTGGTTAAAAGAAATGACTTCAAGGGAGAAGAAGAGAAAATTGATGCCCCTTGATTTGATTGTCTCCTAACAAGCCTTCTTTTGTTGTTATTAGCTTGATTCCTCTTGCTTGTTGGGGTGGGGGTTGGATTGCTTTTTGTTGACCTTCTCTTTTTCATGGATGTTGTCTTTTGTTTCTTGGTCACAATCCTTCTTTGAATGTTTTTATTGATTGCCTTCACTTCCTTGATTTCAAGACTTAGGTGTTGTGTGATGGTTGGAGTGTCCTCTTCATCAAGAACCTCTTGGATTGATGGTTCAATTAAATCATCTTCCATACAACTTTCTACTTCATTGGAGTGTGGACTCCCTTGGTTGTTTTCCTCCCTTACAACCTCATTCTTCATTGGGATTTTACTTGGTATAGGGGCCTCTTTTTCTTGCTCTTCCAATTCCTCTTTTACACTAAACATTTGCTTTAATAGCTCTTCTATGGAGGAGGTTTGTTGATCTTCCCAAGATTTCTTCATCTCCTCTTCATATTTTTCGATCACAAATTCAAAGGAAGTTTGTGAGGGTTGTGAATGTTCATGTTCCTTTATCACCTCAAGTTCAATTTCATTCTCAATCACCTCATTCTTCATTGAAATTTCACTTGACACATGGACCTTTTGTTCTTCTTTTTCCACTTCCTCACCCACAAATTGGTCTTCATCCTCACTGCTTGGCAACCCGAAGTGTTTCCTTATTTGCTCTAAGTGCCCATCTATTTTCTTGCAGAGGATTTCTTGTTCTTTCCAAGATTCTAATATTTCTCTAGACCATTGAAGGTGATCCTCAACTATTAGCTCCAAAGATGAAGGTTGGGAGTAATTTTGTGGATATGGATGTGTTGTGGTGAAGTCATTTTGGGGAGTATGGAAGGAGTTTTGTGAGTTGTGAAATGAATTTTGTGGTTGATGAATTGAATTGTATGGATTTTGGAAAGAATTTTGTGTTGAGGCAAACTCAAGTGGTGAAGAATTTTGATATGAAAAATTTGGAGATGAGGTTGGATAATTAAGAGGTGAGGGCTCTTGATGGATGGGATAGGAAATATTGAATTCTCTTTGGTTTTGTCCTTCCCAATCACAATTTGGATAGTTGTCCCATTCATAGGAGTATGAATCATTTTGTGTTCTTGGGAAGTATCCCATTTGGTTTGATTGCTCAAACCCCATCATTCCTTGATCTTGATTTTCCCAACCACAATTAGTATAGTAACTTGAATCATTTTGTGGTGGTGAAAAATACCCCATGTAACTTGCTTGATCATTGTGTGACCTAGGGGCATGTCCCATTTGGGTTGATTGCTTATGATTCATCATTTCTTGTTGATATTCCCATCCACCATGAGGATAATGACATGAATCATTTTGTGGTGGTGGGCAATATCCCATGTAATATGATTGATCAACATGTGAGGTAAACTCCATTTTAATTGAAAAATGTTGTATCAAACACAACCACCAAGAAAAATTGAAATTCCTTGTGTCACAACTAAAGAATTCTTAGTGAGGCAATAACACAAACACTTAACTTGCAATAAGAAAAGAGAAATAAAAATAAAAAAATAAAGTAAAAACAGAAAAAAATGTCTAATCTAGAAAATTAATCAACCGGTAGTTTGTTAATCACAATTAATCCCCGGCAACGGCGCCAAAAACTTGATACGTAAAAATTTGATTTCACGTATTTACCGGCAAGTATACCGGGTCGTATCAAGTAGTAAAACTCACTTAGAGTGAGGTCAATCCCACGAGGATTAATGGATTAAGCAAGCAATAGTTAATTAATTGTTCTAGTTAGACGATTCATGTTTGAGTGATAAGCAACAAAAAATGTAAATGACTTGAAATTAAAGAAAAGCAATAAAGTGCAAGGAAAGTAAATGACAAGAAATTAAAGTGCTAAAAATTAAAGTGCAAGAATGTAAATTGCAAGGAATAGAAAGTACAAGAAAGTAAAGTGCAAGAAAGTAAATGACTAGAAAGTAAAACCAAGTGAAGTATTTCTACAAACACTTGGAAGGCATAAGTAAATGACAAGAATTTAAAGAGAACAATTAAATGACAAGAATTAAAGACAAGAAGTAAATAACAAGAATTAAGAATGAAATTAACATTGGGATCAAGAGATATTGCATTCTCAAGATCAACAATTCTCATCTCCACTTCAATCATGCAATCATTGATCTCTTGGCAAATCATAAGTAATCAAACCCCAATCTCTTGGTGATTTGATTTCTCTTAACTTGATCAATTGCCAATCTCTTGATCTAATTGCTCATGAGAAGAGATGAAGAATGGTCTCTAATTTAGAGCCACACAACCCTCAAGATTTCAATTCAAAGTGATTACATCTCACATATCAAGCTAAGAATTATCAATCAAGAGAGTTGTGAGAGAAGAGCCTCAAACTAAATTCTATGACTCCTTTCTCAAGTTCATCATAGAATTTAAATAGATCTAATCCCTCTCTCGATAGTAATTAGATCTTTGAAGCACAAAGACTCTCTCTAAAGAAACAATGAAAGAAGAATTGAAGATGAAGAATGAAAATAAATCAACCCATTAAATTGCAATAGAGCTCTCTCTCCCAAATGTTGGAAATTAGAAACTCATCATAACAAAAATATTTACAAAAGTGTGAATGAAAGAAAATGGAAGAAGAGAAGAGAATGAGAGTGAAAGGGGAGTGGAGTCACCTCCACCCCTCCATGGTGTGTCTCAAATGATGAATCTAAGGCCCTATTTATAAGCTACCTAAATTACAAATTCAAATGAAATTACAATCAAATGCAAATTTCCTAATTACTTCTAGATGATTCTTGTAGCCTTGATTGATTATTACTTGTGGCTTGACTTGGGCTTGTGAACTTTTAACTCCCTTCATAGAAGCTTGAAACATTGAAGAATAAATGAAGGGATTGGAGTATTTGGAAGTTGCCCAATGTGGAGTGTCATTGAAGTGGCATTTTGGGCTTTAGAAGGTTTGGAAAAACCTTACACGCTGAAGTATTGGTCTGTTTGGGTCACCAAATTGAATGTCCACTATAGACTATTATATATCTTTGGAAAGCCCTAGATCTCAGCTTTCCAACGCCGCTGGAAGCATGTCAATTGGACTTCTCTAGCCCAAGTTATGAGCTTTCGAAGGTGAAGAGGTCAGTCTGGCGAACTGCAGGGACTTGTTTTACGCTGAAATTGTGAAGCTAAACGAATAGCAATTTGTCCCCTCAAATCAGTGTCAACTATAAAGTGTTATATATGGTTGGAAAGCTCTGGAAGTCTACCTTCTAATGACACTGAGATCACTTCATTTGGAGCTTTGTAGCTCGAGTTATTCTTGTTGGAGTGTGAAGAGGTCAGGGTTGCAAATCCTCTTTGCTTCTCTTTGAGTTTGTTTCCAACTTTTTGCCACCTTGGGAGTGTGCTTCCTCTATTAGTGCTTTTATTGCTTCATTTTCCATAATTTCCTACAAAATTTATTAACTCAAGCAATCAAAGCAATATTCAATTTAATCACCAAAACACTCCCATAATTAAACATTATGAATTGATTTTTATATGAAAAAGCATAGAAAAACATAACATGATGCGTAGTCATCAGCCTCCTTAGCTTTATTTGTCCGAGGTCCGACCTTAGGCGTGGGCCTTGGGATGAGCTCGGACCTTTCATGGATTTTGCCGAGTTGGAGGAGCTCGGTCAGGGTATGAACAATTGGCATCTATAGGAACTCAACATTCAGATAGTGTTATTGATTCTCCTAGTTAAGTATGTTGATTCTTGAACATAGCTACTTTTATGATTCTTGGCCATGGCCCCAAGCACTTTGTTTTCCAGTATTACCACCAGATACATAAATGCCACAGACACATAACTGGGTGACCCTTTTCAGATTGTGACTTAGCTTTGCTAAAGTCCCGAATTAGAGGTGTCCAGGGTTCTTAAGCACACTCTTTTGCTTTGGATCATGACTTTAACCACTCAGTCTCAAGCTTTTCACTTGGACCTACATGCCACAAGCACATGGTTAGGGACAGCTTGATTTAGCCGCTTAGGCCTGGATTTAATTTCCTTAGGCCCTCCTATCCATTGATGCTCAAAGCCTTGGATCCTTTTTACCCTTGCCTTTTGGTTTTAAGGGCTATTGGCTTTTTCTGCTTGCTTTTTTTCTTTTTCTTTTATTATATTTTTTTTGCCATTTTTTTTTTCGCAAGCTTTTGTTATTCACTGCTTTTTCTTGCTTCAAGAAACAATTTTATGATTTTCAGATTATCAATAACATTTTTCTTGTTCATCAATCTTTCAAGAGCCAACAATTTTAACATTCATGAACAACAAGATAAAAAATATGCACTGTTCAAGCATTCATTCAGAAAACAAAAAGTATTGTCACCACATCAATATAATTAGACTAATTTCAATGATGAATTCGAAACTCATGTACTTCTTGTTCTTTTGTATTAGAAACATTTTTCATTTAAGAAAGGTGAAGGATTTATGGAATTATTCATAGCTTTAAGACATAGACACTAGACACTAATGATCATGTAGTAAAGACACAAAACATAGATAAACATGAAGCATAAAAATCCAAAAACAGAAAAATAAGAGCAAGGAGATTAAGGAATGAGTCCACCTTAGTGAAGGTGGCATCTTCCTCTTGAATAACCAATGGTGCTCTTCGAGCTCCTCTATGTCTCTTCCTTGCTTCTGTTGCTTGATCCCTAGTGATTTTGGTGCTCCTATCCTTAGTTGCTCCCAATAGTTGTGTGGAGGAAAATTTATCCCTTGAGGCATCTCAGGGATTTCTTGATGAAGACCATGAGTGGGCTCTCTTGATGTGCAGTCAAATGCTCTATTACTGAGCTATGGACACTTGAGATGAATCTCTCCATCTCCCATGACTCAGAGGTGGAAGCAATTGCCTTCCCTTTCCTCTTTCTTGAGGTTTCTCTCGCTTTAGGTGCCATCAATGGTTATGGAAAAACAAAAAAAGGCTATGCTTTTACCACACCAAACTTAGAATATTGCTCGCCCTTGAGCAAAAGAAGAAAGAATAGAAAAAGAAGAAGATATGGAGGAGAGGGAGAGAGGTGTGGGTTTCGGTCATTTAGGGTGGGTTTGGGTGGGAAAAAGATTTTGAATTTGAAGGTAGGTGGGGTTTTGGGGAAGAGAGGATGGATGTGAGTGGAGAAGAGGTGATGGGGAAGAGTGATTGAGGTGATTGGTGAATGATGATTGGGGAAGAGTGTTATGAAAAGGTGTGAGAGAGAGGGAGAAGGTAGGTGGGGATCCTGTGGGGTCCACAGATCCTGAGGTGATCCTGTGGGGTCCACAGATCCTGAGCTGTCAATGATTTCTCATCCCTGCACCCTTTAGGCATGTAAAATACCCTCTGTATGCAATCCTAGCATTTAACGCCAGACTGATGCTTGTTTTTGGCGTTAAACGCCAGCTCTATGCTTATTTCTGGCGTTAAATGCCACTTTGCTGCTTATTTCTGGCGTTTAACGCCAGCTTTCCTCAGGGTGCAACCCTGACGTTTAAACGCCAGACTGCTGCTTGTTTCTGGCGTTCAACTCCAGCTTCATGCTCTGTTCTGGCGTTGAACGCCAGCCAGATGCTCCTTACTGGCATTTAAACACCAGTAAGCTCTTTCTCTAGGGTGTGCTTTTTTTTTCTGCTGTTTTTTATTCTGTTTTTAATTTTTGCAGTTGTTTTGTGACTCCACTAGATCATAAACCTAATAAAACATAAAAAAACAATAAAAATATTGATAAATAAAAATTGGGTTGCCTCCTAACAAGCGCTTCTTTAATGTCAATAGCTTGACAGTGAGCTCTCATGGAGCTTCACAGATGTTCAGACATTGTTGGGACCTCCCAACACCAAATTTAGAGTTTGAATGTAGGGGTTCAACACCAAAATTAGAGTTTGGTTGTGGCCTCCCAACACCAAACTTAGAGTTTGAATGTGGGGGCTCTGTTTGACTCGGCATTGAGAGAAGCTTATTTTGCCTCTTTTCCATGTTCATAGAAGGATAACCTTGAGCTTTAAACACAAGGTAGTCCCCATTCAATTGAAGGACTAACTCTCCTCTGTCAACATCAATCACAGCTCTTGCTATGGCTAGGAAGGGTCTTCCAAGAATGATGCATTCATCCTTATCCTTCCTAGTGTCTAGGATTATGAAATCAGCAGGGATGTAAAGGCCTTTAACCTTCACTAACACATCGTCTACCAATCCATAAGCTTGTTTTATTGACTTGTCTGACATCTCTAATGAGATTCTTGCAGCTTGTACCTCAAAGATCCCTAGTTTCTCCATTACAGAGAGTGGCATAAGATTTATACCTGACCCCAGGTCATACAGAGCCTTCTCAAAGGTCATGGTGCCTATGTGATGCCAGGGCATCTAGGCCAGTTTCACTGACCTTTAATTTACTATTTTAGGGTAGTTTCATGCATTTTCTTAGTGAATAAGGCAAGTTTTGGATGAAAATACACTCACACCTTTATTCAAGCAACTATTGTGAACTTTGCATGATTTCATGAGAATTTTGCTAGAATTGCTTGATAAATTGATGATGCCTAATCTCATGACTTTGGCTAAAGCTTTGATGAACTTTATTTGCTTGATTTCAGGGCAAAGGAAGCAAGGAAGAACCACGTTAGTATTAACGATAACCTAGTTAACGTGAACACTAACGTGGAATGGTAAAAAGCTTGCAACATTAATAAGAAAAGTGATCACCAACGTTACTTGCCACGTTAACTAAGTTAACGTGGTAGTTAACGTAGAAGCAAAAGAGAACTCCAATGTTAAGAGAAAACGTTAACACCAATAACGTTTCTCTCCAACGTTAGTGGTAAAAGTGAACACCACTAATGTTGGAAAACATGGCAATGATCCACGTTAAGAGTCACGTTAACTTAGTTAACGTGAACTCTAACGTGGAAGAGGAAAACAAAAGCCAACGTTAGTGACACTCACTTTTGTCACTAACATTGGACCAACTAGCATTGCCTACGTTAACTTTCACGTTAAGACTATTAACGTGAAAGTTAATGTGGAGTTGAGATCAAAGAGCCAACATTGGTGACACTCACTTTTGTCACTAACGTTGGAAGATGGCATCATTACTACGTTAAGAGCCACATTAACTTAGTTAACGTGAGTTCTAACGTAGAGACTTTGGGCATTTGGAGCGTTAGTGACAAAGGTGAGTGTCACTAACGCTCTCGAAGGTGGGACACACCCACGTTAAGAGTCACGTTAGTTACACTAACGTGAACTCTAACATAAGAACATAAGGCATCAAGCAACGTTAATGGGAAAAGTGATTCCCAATAACGTTCGCGAAGGGGTATAAGACAACGTTATTGGGAAAAGTGAGTCCCAATAACGTTGGCCAAAAATTAGGAAGGCAACGTTAGTGGTCACGTTAAGACCACTAACGTTGGAGTTAGCGTGGGTACATAAGGGTGGAACGTTAGTGGAAAAAGTGAATGCCACTAACGTTCTCGAACACACAATGGCACTCAACGTTAATCTCACTAAATACCCAAGTCTAATTCATATTTATCTGCAAGCTGGGCCCACTAAAGATGAGAACTGCTTCAACTCAAGATCCAGAGCCCACATCCAAGACTTGAAGAACTCACTAGAAGAGATCAAGAGGAGTAGTATATATAGGAGTAGTTTTAAACTATAGAGAAGCTTAGCACTTTTGGGAATTACTCTTTGTAGATTTACTTTTCTGCACTTTTAGTATGGATTCCTCTTTTCTGCCATTTTTCATTTCTAGCGCTATGAACAACTAAACCCCTTTCATTGGGTTAGGGAGCTCTGTTGTAATTTGATGGATCAATTATATTTTTCATTCTTCTTCTTCTTTCTTTTCTCTTGATCTTACTAGAAAGCTTTCGATCATATTCAATTGGTTAGTTGTCTTGGAAAAGAAACTCTCCATAATTGGATCTTTTTTGAGCCTTGGAAAAGGGATGAGGAGATCATGCTAGAAATGCTTTCTAATGTTAGACCAACTTGGGGTTTGGGCGGATATAGTGACATGTAATCCTCCCAAAACTTTGATTTGGAAATACATGTAGTATAATCAGTGAACACATTTCATCTCTTCCCATGAGTAATTAAATCAAGGAATTGGGCAATCGTTCAAGCTTAGAGAGATTGGATTGCCAAGGAATTGGGATCCAATCACTTAAGATTGCCAAGGAGATCAATGAATGCATTGATTGAGGAAGAGATGAGAATGAACTTGATCCGGAGAATGCAACATCTCCTGAACCCAATGATTACCCCATTTCTGATCGTACCCATTCTCTTTACTTTCTGCCATTTATTTTCATGCTCATTACCCCAAATCCTCATTTAAGATTCTGCACTTTAATTTCTGTTATTTACTTTCCAGTCATTTAATTACAAGTCCCCAATCTAAATTCTGTTTAGCTCAACTAGCATATTCTTCTAACTAAAGTTACTTGACCAATCAATCCTTGTGGGATTCGACCTCACTCTATTGTGAGTTTTACTTGACGACAATTCAGTATACTTGCCGAAGGGAAATTTGTTGAGAGACAAGTTTTGATGCATCAAGTTTATGGCGCTGTTGCCGGGGATTGATTTTGAATCAACAATGATTAAGTTTGAAGAACACTAGATTGAGCATTTTTCTTTTTTGTTTATTTGATTCAGTCAATTTCTTTTAGTTTATTTTAATTTCTTCCTCACCCCTTTAACCCACTTTATTTTTTGTTCTTTCTTTCTTTGATAATTACAATTATGCTCACTAACCCACTAACTATTTGATAAATTGCATTACTCACACTAATACTTACTCTAACAAGAATAGTTTCTTCATTTTATCTCCTATTGTGCAATCTTTCTGTTGTATGACAGGGAGAAGAGAAGGAGTTTCAACATCCTTCGATTCAGAACCCGAAAAGACCCTTTGGAGACTAAGAAGGGAAGCAAGAGGGAAAAAATTATTGGTGCTGAGGAAGAAGAGGAAGAGTACTTTGAACCCAACATGGAAGAGAATTTGGAGAACAATCATGAAGAAGAAGCTCACAACCATGCTAGAGAAGGCCATGCAAATCGTGCTGGGCAAGAAAGGAGTGTTCTAGGCTCCTATATCAATCCTAATCCAGGAAACTATGGAAGTAGCATTCAGAAGCCCACCATACATGCCAACAATTTTGAACTAAAACCCCAGCTCATCACTCTTGTTCAGAACAATTGTTCATTTGGAGGAAGTGCTCAAAAAGACCCCAATCAACATCTAACCACCTTCCTGAGAATTTGTGACACTGTGAAGTCCAATGGAGTCCATCCAGATGTCTATAGGTTGCTCTTGTTCCTTTTTCACTCAGGGACAAGGCATCCAAAGGGCTTTAATCGTTACCAAAGGAGAGCTTAACAAATTGGGAAGATGTGGTGAACATGTTTTTGGCAAGATTCTACCCTCCTCAAAGGATCAACAGGCTGAGAGCTGAGGTGTAAACTTTTAGGCAACAAGATGGTGAGACTCTTTGTGAAGCATGGGAGAGGTTCAAAGACCTAACAAGAAGATGCCTACCAGATATGCTCAATGAATGGGTTCAACTTCACATCTTCTATGAAGGTCTTTCCTATGAGTCAAAAAAGGCTGTGGATCATTCATCAGGAGGCTCTCTAAACAAGAAGAAAATCATTGAAGAAGCCATAGATGTCATTGAAACAGTTGCTGAAAATGACTACTTTTATGCCTCCGAAAGAAGTAACACCAGAGGAGTAATGGAGCTGAACCACATGGATGCATTGTTAGCTCAAAATAAGATGATCATCAAGCAGCAAGCAAATCTTACCAAGAAGGTGGAGGAGAACCAAGTTGCAGCAGCCATCACTTCATCATCAGCTCAAGAAGGAGTAAACATAGGAGAAGAAAGTGACTGGGAGCAAGCCAACTATGTTGGAAACTCACCTAGACAAGTACATGATCCATACTCTAAAACTTACAACTCGGGATGGAGAAATCACCCCAACTTTGGATGGGGAAACCAACAAGACCAAGGGCAAGATGAAAGACGTCACAACCTCAACTCCAACAATAATGCAACTCATCAACACACCTCACAAAGATCTTACCAACATCCATCTAACCAATCTTCTCAACCACCTAATCTCAATCCACCATCATTAACAGATGATAGGCTCTCAAAGATTGAGGCTCTACTTGAAAATCTATGCAAGAAAATTTAAGATAGTAAAGTTTTCCGGGAAGAAGTGAAATCCAACATGCAGAATCAAGATGCTGCCATCAAGAAACTGGAAACTGATGAGCGGATAATTTGTATACTTTTTGGCATTGTTTTTAGTATGTTTTTGATATGATATAGTTAGTTTTTAGTATATTTTTATTAGTTTTTAATTAAAATTCACTTTTCTGGACTTTACTATGAGTTTGTGTGTTTTTCTGTGATTTCAGGTATTTTCTGGCTGATATTGAGGGACCTGAGCAAAAATCTGATCCTGAGACCAAAAAGGACTGCAGATGCTGTTGGATTCTGACCTCCTTGCATTCGAAGCGGATTTTCTGGAGTTACAGAAGCCCAATTGGCGCACTCTCAACGGCGTTGGAAAGTAGACATCCTGGGCTTTCCAGCAATATATAATAGTCCATACTTTGCCCAAGATTTGATGGCCCAAACCGGCGTTCAAAGTCACCTCAAGGAATCCCAGCGTTAAACGCTGGAACTGGCACCCAAATGGGAGTTAAACGCCCAAACTGGCACCAAAGCTGGCGTTTAACTCCAAGAAGAGTCTCTACACGAAATTGCTTCATTGCTCAGCCCAAGCACACACCAAGTGGGCCCGGAAGAGGATTTTTATGTCATTTACTCATTTCTGTACACCCTAGGCTACTAGTTTCTTATAAGTAGGACCTTTTACTATTGTGTAGAAATCTTTTGATCACTTTTAGATCTCTAGATCATCTTTGGACATTTTAGTTCTTAGATCATTGGGAGGCTGGCCATTCGGCCATGCCTAGACCTTATGCTTATGTATTTTCAACGGTGGAGTTTCTACACACCATAGATTAAGGTGTGGAGCTCTGCTGTACCTCGAGTATTAATGCAATTACTATTGTTCTTTCATTCAAATTCCGCTTGTTCTTTATCCAAGATATCACTTGTTCTTCACATGATGAAGGTGATGATTGACGCCCATCACCATTCTCACTCATGAACAAAGTGACTGACAACCACTCTTGTTCTACAAGCATTTGAGGCTTGGTGAATATCTCTTGGATTCCTGATTGCACGATGCATGGTTGATCGCCTGACAACCGAGTGCTCGCCTGACAAACGAGCCAACCATTCCGTGAGATCAGAGTCTTCGTGGTATAGGCAAGAACTGATGGCAGCATTCAAGAGAATCCGGAAGGTCTAACCTTGTCTGTGGTATTCTGAGTAGGATTCAATGATTGAATGACTGTGACGTGCTTCAAACCTGTAACCTACTGGGCGTTAGTGACAGACGCAAAAGAGTTATTCTATTCCGGTAGGGGAGGGAACCACACCGGTGATTGGCAGCACTGTGACAGAGTGTGTGCATTAGCTTTCACTGCGAGGATGGGAGGTAGCTGCTGACAACAGTGAGACCCTATACGAGCTTGCCATGGAAAGGAGTAAGAAGGGTTGGATGAAGACAGTAGGAAAGCAGAGAGACGGAAGGGAAGGCATCTTCATGCGCTTATCTGAAGTTCCTACCAATGAATTACATAAGTATCACTATCTTTATCTTTTATGTTATTTTCGTTCATCACCATATATATCTGAGTTTGCCTGACTAAGATTTACAAGATGACCATAGCTTGCTTCAATACTAACAATCTCCGTGGGATCGACCCTTACTCACGTAAGGTTTATTACTTGGACGACCCAGTGCACTTGCTGGTTAGTTGTGCGAAGTTGTGTAATGCCATGGTATTGGGCTACCAAGTTTTTGGAGCCATTACCAGGGATTATGAGAGTTGTGAAAAAGTATAGTTCACAATTTCGCGCACCAAGTTTTTGGCGCCGTTGCCGGGGATTGTTCAAGTTTTGAGCAAGCTTTTGGTAACATCAGGGCCAAGATCCGGCAACAACATCAAGTTTTTGATGTTATTGCCCGGGATTGTTTAGGCTGGACAACTGACGGTTCATCTTGTTGCTTAGATTAGGTATTTTTTTTTCGAAATTCTTGAAGATGAATTCTAGAGTTTCATGATGATTTGTTGAAATCTGGCTGGCTGAGAAGCCATGTCTAATCTCATTGGACCGAGGTTTCAACTTATCACCACAAGAGCTTGTTGATTTCTTATCAATCTTGCTTTTGGAGCAGTGATTTGCTAAGGCTTGGCTGGCCTCTGGCCATGTCTAGTGTTTTGGACCGAAGCTTTCTTTGAGAGCTTGGCTGGCTGTGAAGCCATGTCTAATTCCTGGACCGGAGTCTTAGACTAGCATTGCACTGATTCCTGGAATTCTCATTAAGAATTTTGATATCTTTTTCCACTTAATTTTCGAAAAACACAAAAAAATTTTACAAAATCATAAAATCCAAAAATATTTCTTGTTTGAGTCTAGTGTCTCATCATAAGTTTGGTGTCAATTGCATGCATTCATATGTCTTAGTGATCTTCAAGATGTTCTTGATGATTTACTAGCTCTGATCTTTAAATTCTCTTGACTTGAGTGTTCATGTGTCTCATATGCATTTTCATTAGTGTCAGTAGTATACAAACTGCTAAGTTTGGTGTCATGCATGCTTTGTTATTTGATTCTAGTTACATTTTGATTATTCTTTATTATTAAAAATCCAAAAATATTTTCAATTTGTGCCTTTTCAAGTCAATAATACAGAGAATTGAAGATTCAGAACACACTGCAGAGGAATTATACAGAAAAAGCTGAGCATTCAAAAATGCCCAGTGAAGAAGGCAGACTGGCGTTTAAACGCCAGCCAGGGTACCTGGTTGGGCGTTTAACGCCCAAAAAGGGTGCATTTTGGGCGTTAAACGCCAGAATGTATACCATTCTGGGCGTTTAACGCCAGGATGGTGCTAGGGGGAAGATTTTGTTTTCAAATCAATTTTTTTCAAGTTTTTCAAAATCAAATCTTTTTCAAATCAAATCTTTTCAATCAAATGTTTTCAAAATCAATTTCTTTCCTTTTTCTAAGATACTTACTAACAATTAATGATTTGATTGAACATCTCAAATTTGTTGCCTTTTCTGTTGAGAAAGGTTTTAATGTTTAAATCATATCTTTTCTTGTTAGGCAAGTCATTAATTTTTAAAATCATATCTTTTCAAATTGTTTTCAAATCATATCTCTTAAAAATGTTTTCAAATCATATCTTCTCAATCATATCTTCTTAAAACCATAACTTTTCAATCAAATATTTTCAATCACATCTTTTTCAAAATAGTTTTCAATCAAATCTTTTTGATTTCTAATTTCAAAATCTTTTTCAAAAATCACTTGATTTCTTTTCCATTTTCATTTTCGAAAATTAAGTAATGTTTTTTTTCAAAATATTTTCAAAATTTTTCACTTAATTTTCGAAAATAACTTCCCTCCTTCTCACATCCTTCTATTTATGGACTAACATTATCCCTTAATGCAAAATTCGAACTCCATTCCCTCTGATAAGTTCGAATTTTCCCACTCCTGTCTTCTACTCTTCTTTTCCTCTGACACCTAAAGGAATCTCTATACTGTGACATAGAGGATTCCACATCTTCGTGTTCCCTTCTCTTTCTTATGAGCAGGAGCAAAGACAAAGGCATTCTTGTTGAGGCTGATCCTGAACCTGAAAGGACCTTGAAGAGAAAGCTAAGAGAAGCCAAAGCACAACTCTCTTTAGAGCACCTGACCGAATTCTTCAAGGAAGAAGAACACATGGCAGCCGAAAACAACAACAATGCCAACAATGCAAGGAAGGTGCTGGGTGACTTTACTGCACCTACTCCCGACTTCTATGGGAGAAGCATCTCTATCCCTGCCATTGGAGTAAACAACTTTGAGCTTAAGACTCAATTAGTTTCTCTAATGCAACAGAATTGCAAGTTCCATGCACTTCCAATGGAAGATCCTCATCAGTTTTTAGCTGAATTCTTGCAAATCTGTGACACAGTCAAGACTAATGGGGTAGACCCTGAAGTCTATAGACTGATGCTATTCCCTTTTGCTGTAAGAGACAGAGCTAGAATATGGTTGGATTCTCAACCTAAAGAAAGCCTGGACTCTTGGGAAAAGCTAGTCAATGCCTTCTTGGCAAAGTTCTTTCCACCACAAAGATGGAGTAAGCTTAGAGTGGAAGTCTGATGAGCGGATATTTTGTACGCTTTTTGGGGGTAATTTCATGTAGATTTTAGCATGTTTCAGTTAGTTTTTAGTAAAATAATATTAGTTTTTAGGCAAAAATCATATTTCTGGACTTTACTATGAGTGTGTGTATTTTTCTGTGATTTCAGGTATTTTCTGGCTGAAATTGAGGGAGTTGAGCAAAAATCTGACTTAGGCTGAAAAAGGACTGCTGATGCTGTTGGATCCTGACCTCCCTGCACTCGAAATGGATTTTCTGGAGCTACAGGTGTCCAATTGGGGCGCTCTCAACGGCGTTGGAAAGTAGACATCCAGGGATTTCCAGCAATATATAATAGTCCATACTTTGCGCGAAGATTGACGACGTAACTTGGCGTTGAACGCCAAGTACACGCTGCTGTCTGGAGTTAAACGCCAGAATAACGTCATGATCCGGAGTTGAACGCCCAAAACACGTCAAAACTTGGAGTTTGACGCCAAGAAAGGCCTCCACACGTGGAAAGCATTAGTCTCAGCCCCAGCACACACCAAGTGGGCCCCAGAAGTGGATTCCTGCACCAATTATCTTAGTTTATTCACTTTTCTGTAAACCTAGGTTACTAGTTTACTATTTAAACAACTTTTACAGACTTATCTTGTACCTCATGCTATTTTCAGATCTGAATTACATACTTTGTGACGGCATGAGTCTCTAAACTCCATTGTTGGGGGTGAGGAGCTCTGCAGCGTCTCGATGATTTAATACAATTCCTTTGTTTTCCATTCAAACACGCTTGTTCTTATCTAAGATGTTTATTCGCGCCTAACTGTGGAGAAGGTGATGATCCGTGACACTCATCACCTTCCTCAACCCATGAACGTGTGCCTGACAACCACCTCCGTTCTACATCAGACTGAATGAATATCTCTTAGATTCCCCAACAGAATCTTCGTGGTATAGGCCGGATTGATGGCGGCATTCATGAGAATCCGGAAAGTCTAAACCTTGTCTGTGGTATTCCGAGTAGGATTCCGGGATTGAATGACTGTGACGTGCTTCAAACTTTAACCTGCTGGGCGTTAGTGACAGACGCAAAAGAGGGATTCTATTCCAGTAGGAGCGGGAACCAACCGGTGATTGGCCGTACTGTGACAGAGTGCGTGCATAGCTTTCACTGCGAGGATGGGAAGTAGCCATTGACAACGGTGACACCCTACATAGAGCTTGCCATGGAAGGAACCTGCGTGTGAGAAGAGGATTTCAAGGAAGAGTTGAAGTCAGAGGACAAAGCATCTCCAAAACTCCAACATATTCCCCATTACTGCACAACAAGTAACGCTTTTATTCTCTATTATTAAAGTAATAACTATTTATTCTACGCTCTAATTGGCAACGAAAATACGAGGCTAAAGAATCCTATTGGTATCCTGACTAAGCCGAATAAAATAACATTGATTGCTTCAAACCAATAATCTCCGTGGGATCGACCCTTACTCACGTAAGGTATTACTTGGACGACCCAGTGCACTTGCTGGTTAGTTGAACGGAGTTGTGTACATACTAAAGCTCAAAAGATAGAAATCACAATTTCGTCCACCAAAGTCCAAACCTTCAGACAGAAGGATGGAGAATCCCTCTATGAAGCTTGGGAAAGATACAAACAATTAATCAGAAGATGTCCTTCAGACATGCTTTCTGAATGGAGCATCATAGGTATTTTCTATGATGGTCTCTCTGAACTGTCCAAGATGTCTTTGGATAGCTCTGCTGGAGGATCTCTTCATCTGAAGAAGACGCCTACAGAGGCTCAAGAGCTAATTGAAATGGTTGCAAATAACCAATTCATGTACACTTCTGAAAGGAATCCTGTGAACAATGGGACTAGTCAGAAGAAAGGAGTTCTTGAGATTGATACTCTGAATGCCATTTTGGCTCAGAATAAAATATTGACTCAACAAGTCAATTTGATTTCTCAAAGTCTGTCTGGAATGCAAAATGCACCAAACAGTACTAAGGAAGCTTCATCTGAGGAAGAAGCTTATGATCCTGAGAACCCTTCAATGGAAGAGGTGAATTACCTAGGAGAGCCCTATGGTAACACCTATAATTCTTCATGGAGAAATCACCCAAATCTCTCATGGAAGAATCAAGAGAGACCTCAACAAGGTTTTAATAATAATGGTGGAAGAAACAGGTTTAACAATGGCAAACCTTTTCCATCATCTTCTCAGCAACAGACAGAGAATCCTAAGCAGAACCCCTCTGACTTAGCAACCATGGTCTCTGATCTAATTAAAACCACTCAAAGTTTCATGAATGAAACAAGGTCCTCCATTAGAAATTTGGAGGCACAAGTGGGACAGCTGAGCAAGAAAGTTACTAAACCCCCTCCAAGTACTCTTCCAAGTAATACAGAAGAAAATCCAAAAGGAGAGTGCAAAGCCATAGACATGGCCGAATATGGAGAGGAAAGAGAGGAGGAGGACGCCACTGAGGAAGACCTCAGTGGGCGTGTACCAACCTCCTCTGAGTTCCCCAAAGAGGAACCATGGGAATCTGAGGCTCAAAATGAGACCATAGAGATTCCATTGGAATTACTTCTGCCATTCATGAGCTCTGATGAGTATTCTTCCTCTGAAGAGGATGAGTATGTCACTGAAGAGCAAGTTGCTAAATACCTTGGAGCAATCATGAAGCTGAATGACAAGTTATTTGGAAATGAGACTTGGGAGGATGAACCTCCTTTGCTCACCAAAGAACTGGATGACTTGTCTAGGCAGAAATTGCCTCAAAAGAGGCAGGATCCTGGGAAGTTTTCTATACCTTGTACCATAGGCACCATGACCTTCAAGAAGGCCTTGTGTGACTTAGGGTCAAGTGTGAACCTCATGCCCCTCTCTGTAATGGAGAAATTAGGGATCTTTGAGGTACAAGCTGCAAAGATCTCACTAGAGATGGCAGACAACTCAAGAAAACAAGCCTATGGACTTGTAGAGGATGTTCTGGTTAAAGTTGAAGACCATTACATTCCTACTGATTTCATAGTCCTAGAGACTGGGAAGTGCATGGATGAATCCATCATCCTTGGCAGACCCTTCCTAGCCACAGCAAAGGCTGTGATTGATGTTGACAGAGGAGAGTTAATCATTCAAGTGAATGAAAAATCCTTGGTGTTTAAGGTCCAAGGATATCCCTCTGTCATCATGGAGAGGAAGCATGAAGAGCTCCTCTCAAAACAGAGCCAAACAGAGCCCCCACAGTCAAACTCTAAGTTTGGTGTTGGGAGGCTACAACCAAACTCTAAGTTTGGTGTTGAAACCCCACATTCAAACTCTAAGTTTGGTGTTGGGAGGTTTCAACACGGTTCTGAGCATTTCTGAGGCTCCATGAGAGCCCTCTGTCAAGCTAATGACATTAAAGAAGCGCTTGTTGGGAGGCAACCCAATGTTTTATAATTAATTATTTTCTTTTGTTATTTTATCTTTTTTGTAGGTTGATGATCATAAGAAGTCACAAAAACAATGAAAAAAGCAAAACAGAATGAAAAACAGGAAGAAAAACAGCACACCCTGGAGGAGAAGAAACTGGCGTTCAAACGCCAGTAATGCTAGCTGTTGGGCGTTTAACGCCCAGTCTGGCACCATTCTGGGCGTTTAACGCCAGAAAGGGGCACCAGACTGGCGTTAAACGCCAGTAAAGGGCAACAACCTGGCGTTAAACGCCAGGAATGGGCACCAGCCCGGCGTTTAACGCCAGAAATGGCTCAAAACGTGATTTTGAGCAACATTTAGTGCAGGGATGACTTTTCCTTGACACTACAGGATCTGTGGACCCCACAGGACCCTACCATCACTCTCTCTCTTCTTCCCCCATTCACCAATCACCTCAACACCTCTTCCCCAAAAACCCCTCACCTATCAAATCCCATCTTTCTCTTCACCACTCACATCCATCCTTCATAAAACCCCACCAACCTCACCCTTCAAATTCAAACCACTTTCCCTCCCAAACCCACCCATAATGGCCGAACCTTTACCCCCCTCTCTCCTATAAATACCCTTCTTCAACTCTTCATTTTCACACAACCTAAACCCCCTTTCTTACCCTTCTTGGCTGAACACACTACCATCTCCCTTCTTCCTCATTTCTTCTTCTTCTACTCTCTTCTTTCTTCTTTTGCTTGAGGACGAGCAAACATTTTAAGTTTGGTGTGGTAAAAGCATTGCTTTTTGTTTTTCCATAACCATTTATGGCATCCAAGGCCGGAGAAACCTCTAAAAAGAGGAAAGGGAAGGCAAAAGCTTCCACCTCCGAGTCATGGGAGATGGATAGATTCCTCTCAAGGGTGCATCAAGACCACTTCTATGAAGTTGTGGCCTTGAATAAGGTGATCTCCGAGGTCCCCTTTTCACTCAAAAAGGGTGAATATCCGGAGATCCGTCATGAGATCCCTGAGATTCCTCAAGGGATGAATTTTCCTCCACAAAACTATTGGGAGCAACTAAACACCTCCCTAGGAGAACTAAGTTCCAACATGGGACAACTGAGGGTGGAGCATCAAGAACACTCCATCATCCTTCATGAAATTAGAGAAGATCAAAGAATCATGAGGGAGGAGCAACAAAGACAAGGAAGAGACATTGAGGAGCTCAAGCACTCCATAGGATCTTCAAGAGCAAGAAAGAGCCGCCATCACTAAGGTGGACCCGTTCTTTGATTTCCTTGTTATTGTTCTTCTGTTTTTTTCGAATTTTAATGCTTATGTTTATCCATGTTTGTGTCTTACGATCATTAGTGTCTTGGTGTCTATGCCTTAAAGTTATGAATGTCCTATGAATCCATCACCTTTCTTCAATAAAAACGTGCCTAATTGATAAAAGAAAGAATTGCATGAATTTTGAATTTTATAATAGTTTAATTATTTTGATGTGGTGGCAATATTTTTGTTCTCTGAATGTATGCTTAAACAGTGCATATGTCTTTTGAATTTGTGGTTCATGGATGTTGGCTCTTGAAAGAATGATGAAAAAAGAGACATGTTACTGAGGATCTGAAAAATCAATAAAATGATTCTTGAAGCAAGAAAAAGCATTTCAAAAAAAAAAAAAAAACCGAAAAAAAAAAAACGAAAAAAAAAAGAGAAAGGAATAAGAGTTGTGATCCAAAGCAATAAGAGTGTGCTTAAGAACCCTGGACACCTCTAATTGGGGACTTTAGCAAAGCTGAGTCACAATCTGAAAAGGTTCACCCAATTATGTGTCTGTGGCATGTATGTATCCGGTGGTAATACTGGAAGACAGAGTGCTTTGGGCCACAGCCAAGACTCAATAAATAGCTATGTTCAAGAATCATCATACTTTACTAAGAGAATCATTAACACTCTCTGGATTCTAAGTTCCTAAAGAAGCCAACCATTCTGGATTTCAAAGGATAGAGTGAGATGCCAAAACTGTTCGGAGGCAAAAAGTTAAAAGCCCCGCTCATCTGATTAATACTGATCTTCACAGATGTTTTTGGAATTCATTGCATATTCTCTTCTTTTTATCTTATTTGATTTTCAGTTGCTTGAGGACAAGCAACAATTTAAGTTTGGTGTTGTGATGAGCGGATAATTTGTATACTTTTTGGCATTGTTTTAGTATGTTTTTGATATGATATAGTTAGTTTTTAGTATATTTTTATTAGTTTTTAATTAAAATTCACTTTTCTGGACTTTACTATGAGTTTGTGTGTTTTTCTGTGATTTCAGGTATTTTCTGGCTGAAATTGAGGGACCTGAGCAAAAATCTGATCCTGAGACCAAAAAGGACTGCAGATGCTGTTGGATTCTGACCTCCTTGCATTCGAAGCGGATTTTCTGGAGCTACAGAAGCCCAATTGGCGCGCTCTCAACGGCGTTGGAAAGTAGACATCCTGGGCTTTCCAGCAATATATAATAGTCCATACTTTGCCCAAGATTTGATGGCCCAAACCGGCGTTCAAAGTCACCTCAAGGAATCCCAGCGTTAAACGCTGGAACTGGCACCCAAATGGGAGTTAAACGCCCAAACTGGCACCAAAGCTGGCGTTTAACTCCAAGAAGAGTCTCTACACGAAATTGCTTCATTGCTCAGCCCAAGCACACACCAAGTGGGCCCGGAAGAGGATTTTTATGTCATTTACTCATTTCTGTACACCCTAGGCTACTAGTTTCTTATAAGTAGGACCTTTTACTATTGTGTAGAAATCTTTTGATCACTTTTAGATCTCTAGATCATCTTTGGACATTTTAGTTCTTAGATCATTGGGAGGCTGGCCATTCGGCCATGCCTAGACCTTATGCTTATGTATTTTCAACGGTGGAGTTTCTACACACCATAGATTAAGGTGTGGAGCTCTGCTGTACCTCGAGTATTAATGCAATTACTATTGTTCTTTCATTCAAATTCCGCTTGTTCTTTATCCAAGATATCACTTGTTCTTCAACATGATGAAGGTGATGATTGACGCCCATCACCATTCTCACTCATGAACAAAGTGACTGACAACCACTCTTGTTCTACAAGCATTTGAGGCTTGGTGAATATCTCTTGGATTCCTGATTGCACGATGCATGGTTGATCGCCTGACAACCGAGTGCTCGCCTGACAAACGAGCCAACCATTCCGTGAGATCAGAGTCTTCGTGGTATAGGCAAGAACTGATGGCAGCATTCAAGAGAATCCGGAAGGTCTAACCTTGTCTGTGGTATTCTGAGTAGGATTCAATGATTGAATGACTGTGACGTGCTTCAAACCTGTAACCTACTGGGCGTTAGTGACAGACGCAAAAGAGTTATTCTATTCCGGTAGGGGAGGGAACCACACCGGTGATTGGCAGCACTGTGACAGAGTGTGTGCATTAGCTTTCACTGCGAGGATGGGAGGTAGCTGCTGACAACAGTGAGACCCTATACGAGCTTGCCATGGAAATGAGTAAGAAGGGTTGGATGAAGACAGTAGGAAAGCAGAGAGACGGAAGGGAAGGCATCTTCATGCGCTTATCTGAAGTTCCTACCAATGAATTACATAAGTATCACTATCTTTATCTTTTATGTTATTTTCGTTCATCACCATATATATCTGAGTTTGCCTGACTAAGATTTACAAGATGACCATAGCTTGCTTCAATACTAACAATCTCCGTGGGATCGACCCTTACTCACGTAAGGTTTATTACTTGGACGACCCAGTGCACTTGCTGGTTAGTTGTGCGAAGTTGTGTAATGCCATGGTATTGGGCTACCAAGTTTTTGGAGCCATTACCAGGGATTATGAGAGTTGTGAAAAAGTATAGTTCACAAGTTCTTGAAGGAATTGATGACCAAAAAGAGAAGCTGAAAGAACAATGAGACTGTAGTACTCACGAAAGAATGCAGTGCCATCATCCAACACAAATTGCCCCAGAAATTGAAGGATCCTGGGAGTTTCCAAATCCCTTGTATCATTGGGGAAATCACTGTGGAAAAGGCTTTATGTGATCTAGGAGCCAGCATAAATCTAATGTCTCTATAAATGATGAAGAAAATGAAGATTGAGGAAGCCAAACCAACAAGAATGGCCCTGCAACTAGCAGACAGATCATTCAAATTTCTCCATGGGATAGTAGAAGATTTATTGGTGAAGGTGGGAGACTTCATCTTTCCAGCAGATTTCGTGGTATTAGACCTGGAGGAAGGAGCTAAGACTTCCATCATCCGGGGAAAGCCATTTTTAGCCACTGCCAGAGCCATTATTGATGTCCAAAAGGGTGAACTTGTCCATAGATTACATGAGGAGAAAATGACTTTCAATGTGTTTAAGGCCATGAGTTACCCACACAACTCATTGGGAAAATGTATGAGGTTGGACTCCGTAGAAGCCTTGGTACAAGAAACTCTTAAAGAAGAACTTGAAGCGTCAACAGAAGAAGAATTAGCAGCAAGCGAAGAAGCTGCAGCCGCTAAAATACATGTTCAAGGCATGCTAGAAGAAAAGGAGGAAAGAAAAGAAATGCCCAAACTGGAGCTTAAAGCACTGCCAACCACTCTCAAGTATGCATACTTGGGAGAAAATAAAAGTTATCCAGTGATCATAAATTCAGCCCTTAGCCAAGAACAAGAGGAAAAGTTGCATCAAATCTTACAAAAGCATAAGGATGCCATTGGATGGACACTTGCTGACTTGAAAGGAATCAGTTCAGCCATATGCATGCATAAGATACTCCTGGAAGAAGGTGCCAAACCTTCCATTCAGCCCCAAAGAAGGTTAAATCCAACAATGAAGGAAGTAGTGCTGAAAGAAGTTATGAAGTTGTAGCAGGGAGGTGTAATCTATCCAATTTCATATAGGCAATGGGTCAGTCCAGTTGAAGTGTTTCCCAAAAAAGGAGGAATCACTGTGGTGCCCAACAAAAGGAATGAGCTAATCCCTACAAGAACCATCACAGGCTGGAAAATGTGTATTGACTATAGGAAGCTCAATGAAGCCACAAGAAAAGATCATTTCCCACTTCCCTTCATGGATCAAATGTTGGAAAGTCTTGCGGGACATGCATATTATTGTTTTCTAGATGGTTATTCAGGATATAACCAAATAGTGGTTGATCCAAGAGACGAAGAGAAAACATCATTCACCTGCCCATATGGAGTGTTTGCCTACAGGTGCATGCCATTTGGGCTATGTAATGCACCCGCAACTTTTCAACGCTGCATGCTCTCCATCTTTTTAGATATGATAGAGAAGTTCATTAAAGTTTTCATGGATGACTTCTCAGTATTTGGAGATTCCTTCCCTAATTGCCTAAACCATCTTGCCTTGGTATTAAAAAGATGTCATGAAACCAATTTAGTCTTGAACTGGGAAAAATGTCATTTCATGGTGACAGAGGGAATAGTTCTTGGCCATAAAGTTTCTAATCAAGGCATTGAGGTAGATAGAGCTAAGGTGGAGCTAATTGAAAAGTTACCTCCACCAAGTGATGTCAAGGCGATTAGGAGCTTTTTGGGACATGCTGGCTTCTACATAAGGTTTATTAAAGATTTTTCAAAGATAGCTGTTCCGGGGGTTACCTGAAACGTGTAGCTCGGTCGTCTGGAGATGCCCGAGGTGGGGGTCAGGGACCCGAGCTTGATGTGTTGGCGATTGGTGGTTGTACCTGCAATGACACTCCGATGCTTAAGTTAGCATGGGTCCAAGCAGATATGTGTAGAATGTGGAATGTATGTCATACCTGGGTGCTCCAGTGTATTTATAGTAGTTGGTCGTGATCTTCCCTGGATAAGATATTCTTATCTTATCTTATCTTTTGGGAGTTTTACCTCTATCTTTGCGGAACCGCCTTTCCTAGGCTTTTTCGGCCTTTAGGTTTTGGGCTTCGTTCCTTTTGATGGGCCTCCTTAGCTTTATTTGTCCGAGGTCCGACCTTAGGCGTGGGCCTTGGGATGAGCTCGGACCTTTCATGGATTTTGCCGAGTTGGAGGAGCTCGGTCAGGGTATGAACAGTGCCCCTGCCCGAGTTCGTCCTTTTTGGGAGGTCGAGCTCGGGCATAGTTGTTTTTCAAAATTCAAAAATGGCCGTTTCCTGCATTTATTACATTTTACCGTTTCTCCTCGATTTCCGTTCGGGCTCTGTGAAGGCATTATTTATTTGCTCCCTTCCTTTTTCTTTGTTTATTCTGTTCCTTCCTGTTTTTTCTAAGTTTTCGCCATCTCTTTTTCGAGCACCGCTTCTTCTTTCTCTTTGTTCTTCTTCCCCGAATCTTTCCGTGCGTCTTTCCGGGGTTTCCTCTGTGCCGCCGTTTCGTTCTTCTTTCTTCGGAGCTCGTCGTCTTCTTTCTTTCTTCCAGGTTTGTTCCCGTCTCTTTTCTTTGCGCACATATGCTTTCTGTTCTTTTGTGTGGCTCTTTGTCTGTTTCTTCTTTCTTTATGCCTGGGTTGCCCCAAAAAGAGGCGCCGCCATTGCTTTGTTTGCATATGGGGGGGGCTCTTTTTGTTTTTCTGGTACTTTGTTCCGGGTTGCCGCATTTTCTTTTTTGTTTCTTGCTTGGCTGAACGGGTTTTTCGCTGTCTGCTTTATGTGATTTTTGCTTGCTTTTGTATTTCTTCTTTGTAGGTAAGAGTTTTATGTCTCGAAAGGTTCTTCAGGCGATGTCGACCAAGATTCCAAGTGGTCTTGGTTGGGTAGACCCTCTTCCTCTAAAAGTCCCTTCTGTGGTAGATTCTGAATATTTGGCTAGGTTCCGTAGGCACTGTAGTATATGTGAGAATAGAGAGTCTGAGAGGGATTATGAGCTAGTAGCCCCGGATTCCGAGGAGAGAGTTTGCTTCCCGCCTTTAGATAGTTCCGAGAAGCTCTTCTTTTATGCTTATGATTGTTTTTTCTCTAAGCTGAGTGTCTGACTTCCTTTTACCGACCTGGAGTCCGAGGTGTTGTGGTCTTGTAACCTTGCCCCTACGCAGCTCCATCCAAATTCTTGGGCGTTTTTAAAGCTGTTTCAACTTTTGTGTCAGTTTTTGGGCGTCGCTCCCTCTATTTCTCTTTTTTCCTATTTGTTTGTGTTGACGAAGCCGGGGTCGGGTGGAGGGAAGGTGTCTTGGGTCTCTTTTAGGGCTAACCAGGGAAGGAAGTTTTGTACCCTTTATGATGAGTCCTTTCATGATTTCAAGAACTTTTATTTCAAGGTCCGGGCTACTGGAGACGTCCGACCTTTCTTTCTGGATGAGAGTGGGGAGCCTTCTTTTCCTCTTTGTTGGCAGGAGAATGTAGTGTCTGCTAAGTATACTTTTGAGAGTCTAGATGAGGTTGAGCAGGCTTTTGTGGGTGTGGTGAGCAGTTTATGGGGTCGGGCACCTCACTTGGATACGAAGAAAATGTTGGGGGATCCAAGCCTTCTCCGTTCCGAGTTAGGTAGTTTCCCGACCTCTCCGAGATTCTTCTTTTTCAATATTGTTGTTTTACTTGTTTTGGTTGAATTTCTGTTGTGGTAATCCTTTTCTTTATATTTCTGCAGAGATGTCTTCTCAGGCGGATTCCATGAAGTTCCTTCGTCGGACGAAGAAGTCTGTGGCTGCTCGAAATATCGAGGCTGAGGCTTCTGCTCGATCTTCTCCGCAGAAGGCTACTGTGGGTGTTCAGACTCGGTCGAAGACTATTCCGACTCCCCAGTTCCGAGCTATAAATCAAGACCCTCCGACCTCCGGGCCTGCTACCTCTTCTCCTCCCCCGTTCTCGGGTCCTCCTCCCAAGAAGCAGAAGACCTCTCAAGAGCTTGCGGGTTTTAACGATAAGGATTTCGATGCTCTTTGGTTGGATTGAACAGCATATTCTCCCTCAGACTTTTATCTCTACTGATGACGTGTCTATGGAGCATCATTTTCAGTATATGGCGCGGAGTTGTGTTCGGATGGCCAGTCTTCATGCTGCTATTGCCCGGGAGTTCAAGAAATCTCCCATTGGCGCGACCAGCTCCCGACTTGAGAAGGCTCAGTCCGAGTTTGAGAAGTTTAGTGAGCTGAAGGCTGCTAGGATTACGGAGCTGGAGGCCTCTTTGGAGAAGGAGAAAGCTAAAGCTACCGCGGCTGTGGCGGCAGCGAAAGCGTCCGAGGAGATGGCAAAGGCGGCGACGGAGAATTATACTCGGGTATATGCCGAGCTTGTGGAGACAAGGGAGAAGTTGCAATCTGCTCAGGATGATTTTTACGAGCTGGAAGGCCATGTGGCTAAGGGTATGGATGCTATGTTCGAGAATTTGAAGGCTCAGGTCCGGGTTCTTGCTCCTGACCTGGATCTGAGCTTATTTAGTACGGATAACGTTGTTGTGGAGGGAAAGATTGTTCCTGCTCCCAATGAGGATGAGGTGCCGGTGTCCGATCCCAAGGTTCCGGTGTCCGACCTCAAGGTTCCGGTTGCGGACCCGACTTCACCTTTGGCCGGGGATGGATCTGGTGTGGAGGTTTCAGGCCGAGATGATGGTGTTGTCAAGGCTGTCCCGATTTCTATGGTTCTTCCTCCGCAGCCTTCTACCGATGTGGAATCCGGAAAGGACCTTGATCCTCTGTAATCTTTTATTTTTGGTTCTTTGCCCGGCCTGTGGGCTTTTTTGTTTTTGGATGGTTGCTGTGAACGCTTTGGACGCTTTTTTGCTATTAGCTACTTGTAGTAACTTTTTAGCTTATTATGCGGTGTTTTGCTTTGACTTTTTGTTCCGCTTTTATGCTTTTTAGTTGTTTTTTGGATAACAACTTTTTAGCTAGCGCTTTGAAACTTCCGTTTTGTCCTTTCCTTCGTTTTCGTTTCTTCGCTTGTACTTTTTTAGTTGTTTTTGGATAACAACTTTTTTAGTAAGCGTTTTCGAAACTTCGTTTTGTCTTTTCCTTCGATTTCGTTTCTTCGCTTTGTACTTTTTAGTTGTTTTTGTATAGCAACTTTTTAGTAAGCGTTTTCGAAATCTTGGTTTTGCCTCTTCCTTTGATTTCGTTTTTTCGCTTGTACTTTTTAGTTGTTTTTGTACAGCAACTTTTTAGTAAGCGTTTTCGAAATCTTGGCTTTTGCTGCTTTAAGGCTTCTTTCTTGGATCCGGGTTTTTCCTCGGACCTCGGGTGTTCGAGTACTTCCCTTTGTTGGGTCCGACCTTGTCGTTGGTCGGCCTTTTAAGTTATTTTTGTAATCTCTTTTTATTTGGTTTTTTTGAACCTTTTCAGAGTTACTTTATAACTTCTCACATTAATTTGAACCTCGTCGCTTTATCTTTGCCGACCTTGTGCGGTCTTTTTGGCAAATGATTTTTTGCGTTTTGCCGAGCATAAATTAATGCGCCTTGGCGGGGTACTTTTTCAGGATTTGTTTCATCACGAGGAAGAACAAAAGAAAATAGAAAGATTTGATTAGTATTTAAAAAAGAAAGAATATTTACAGAGTGTTTACCTTTGACTAGGTCGGGTGCCTTACTTGACCGGGTGTCTCATTAAAAAACCCCTGTAGGGGAAAAAGAGTACACCTCGGGTTAAATTTTTCTAGCTGTAGTACCGTCTTAGATTGCAGGCGTGCCAGGCCCTGGGCAGCTCATTGCCTTCTAGGTCGGATATCTTGTAATAGCCTGTTCCTAAGACTTCTGTTACTTTGTAGGGTCCTTTCCAGTTTGCGGCTAGCTTTCCTTCTCCCGACTTTTGTGTTCCGATGTCATTTCGGATTAAAATTAGGTCGTGAGTGGAGAAGCTTCGTTTTATTACCTTCTGATTGTATCTGAGGGCCGTTCACCGTTTTAAGGCTTCTTCTCGGATCCGGGCCCTTTCTCGGACCTCGGGGAGGAGGTCGAGTTCTTCCTTTTGTGCCTGCGGGTTACCTTCTTCGTTGTAGAAGATGACTCTGGGTGACCCTTCATCTATTTCGATAGGAATCATTGCCTCCATCCCATAAGCTAGTCGGAATGGCGATTCTCCTGTTGTAGAGTGTGGAGTTGTCCGATATGCCCATAGCACCTGGGGGAGCTCTTCAGCCCATGCCCCTTTGGCCTCTTGGAGTCTCCGTTTTAACCCGGCCAAGATGACTTTATTTGCAGCCTCTGCTTGTCCATTGGCTTGTGGGTGCTCGACTGAGGTGAATTGCTGTTTGATTTTTAGTTCGGCCACCAAGTTCTGAAAACTTGTGTCCGTGAACTGTGTTCCATTGTCTGTTGTGATGGAGTAGAGGACTCCGAACCTTGTGACAATATTTTTGTATAGGAATTTGCGACTTTTCTGAGCCGTAATGGTGGCTAAGGGTTCGGCTTCGATCCACTTTGTGAAGTAGTCGACCCCTACTATGAGGTATTTGACTTGCCCCGGTCCTGGGGGGAACGGGCCGAGTAGGTCAAGTCCCCATTTTGCGAAGGGCCATGGTGCGGTGATGCTGATGAGGTCTTCGGGTGGTGCTTTGTGGAAGTTGGCGTGTTTTTGGCAGGGGGGGCATATTTTCACAAACTCCGTTGCGTCTCTTTGCAAAGTTGGCCAGTAGAACCCGGCTCGGACTACTTTCTTGGATAACGCCCGAGCTCTGAGGTGGTTCCCACACATGCCTCCGTGGACTTCTTCGAGGACGCTCTTTGTTTCTGAGGTCGGGACGCACCTAAGGAGGGGGTTTGCGAATTCTCTTCTGTATAATACGTCGTGAATTAGTGTATAATTCTGGGCGTCTTTCGTGAGTCTTTTAGCTTCCTTTCTTTCGGTGGGGAGGGTTCCCGACTTCAGGTAGTTGAGTATGGGGGTCATCCATCCTTGCTGTTGGTTGGATATATTTAGCGTTTCTTCTTCTCTTGTCACGGAGGGAGATTGTAAGGTTTCCTGGAGGAGACTTCTGTTGTTGCCTCCGGGCTTGGTGCTGGCGAGCTTTGAGAGGGCGTCTGCCCGGGCGTTTTGTTCCCGCGATATGTGTTGGATCTGTATTTCTGAAAAGTGGCGTAATTGTGCCTGTGTTTGGTCCAGGTATTCCTTCATAGTTGGGTCTTTGGCCTGGTAGCTTCCATTTACTTGTGATGTGACGACCTGGGAGTCGCTGAAGATCGTGATTTTCTGGGCTCCGACCTCTTCGGCTAGTTTTAGGCCTGCTAGTAGGGCCTCGTATTCGGCTTGGTTGTTCGAGGCCTGGAACTCGAATTTTAGGGATAGTTCTATCCGCGTTCCTTGGTCGCTTTCGAGTATAACCCCTGCTCCACTTCCTGTTTTGTTTGAGGACCCGTCGACATACAGGTTCCATGAGAGTGGGGTTCCAGGGGTCTCAGTGTATTCTGCGACGAAGTCGGCTAGATACTGAGATTTTATGGCAGTCCGGGCTTCATAGTGGAGGTCGAACTCGGACAGTTCCACCGCCCATTGTAGGAATCGTCCCGCCAGGTCTGTTTTTTGTAGGATGTGTCTCATGGGTTGGTTTGTCCGGACTTTGATGGTGTGGGCTTGAAAGTAGGGACGGAGCCTCCGAGCTGTGAACACTAGGGCGTAGGCGAATTTTTCTATTTTCTGATAGTTTAATTCGGCCCCTTGTAGTGCCTTGCTTACAAAGTATATGGGGTGTTGTCCTTGGTTATTTTCTCGTATTAATGCTGAAGCGACTGCTCGATGTCCGACCGAGAGGTATAGTACGAGCTCTTCCCCTTTTAAAGGTCGGGTTAGGATTGGTGGCTGCCCGAGGAATTCCTTTGAATTCTTGAAAGGCTTTTTCGCACTCCGGGGTCCATGAGAAGGGTTTCCCTTTCTTTAGGAGTGAGTAGAGAGGTAGTGACTTTATCGCTGATCCTGCCAAGAATCTTGATAGGGCGGCCAGCCTTCCATTCAGTTGTTGTACTTCTTTGACACACGTCGGGCTTTTCATATTGAGTATTGCTTGGCATTTATCCGGGTTCGCTTCGATGCCCCTTTGAGTCAGCATGAAGCCTAAGAACTTTCCGGCTTCTGCGGCGAAGGTGCACTTTGTCGGGTTAAGTCTCATGTTGTGTTTTCTGAGGGTGCCGAAGACGCTGGCGAGGTCGGTCAGTAAGTTTCTGTCTTCTTGTGTCTTTACCAGCATGTCGTCGACGTACACCTCTAGTTGTAGTCCGATGTGCTCTGAGAACACTTTGTTCATTAGCCTCTGGTAGGTTGCCCCTGCGTTCTTCAGCCCAAAGGGCATTACTACGTAGCAGTAGTTTGCCCTTGGGGTTATGAACGAGGTTTTTTCTTGGTCGGGTCCATACATCGGGATTTGGTTGTATCCCGAGTATGCGTCCATGAAGGAGAGATATCTGTAGCCTGAGGCTGCGTCTACTAAGGCGTCGATGTTTGGTAGTGGATATGGGTCTTTGGGGCAGGCTTTGTTGAGGTCTGTGTAATCGACGCACATCCTCCACTTTCCGTTGGGCTTTTTTACCAGGACCACGTTTGCAAGCCATAGGGGATATTTTACTTCCCTAATGAACCCTGCATCTAGTAGTGCTTGTACTTGTTCTTCTATCGCTTGCATGCGCTCGGGTCCGAGCTTCCGGCGTCTTTGTTGGATAGGTCGGGATCCCGGGTAAACTGATAGCTTATGGCACATCAAGTCGGGGCTTATGCCTGGCATGTCGGAGGCTTTCCAGGCGAAGAGGTCGGAATTCTCTTTTAAGAGGGTTATGAGTTCCTCTTTTAGGCCCGTTTTGAGGTTCGCTCCTATGTTTGTTATTTTTTCAGGTGCGTTCCCAATCTGGACTTTTTCGGTCTCTCCCTCTGGTTGTGGTCGAAGATCTTCTCGGGACTGCACTCGTCCGAGTTCTATTGTGTTGACCTCCTTCCCTTTTAGGCTCAGGCTTTCGTTGTAGCATCGTCGCACTAGTTTTTGGTCGCCTTTTAGGGTAGCGATTCCTTTTGCGGTAGGGAACTTCATGCAGAGGTGTGGGGTCGAGACTATAGCTGCCAGTCTGTTTAGGGTTGGTCGCCCAATGAGGGCATTATATGCCGAAGTGACGTCGACCACAATGTAGTCGATGCTTAATGTTTTAGATTGCTCGCTTCTTCCAAAGGTAGTGTGTAGCGGGATGTATCCTAAGGGATGGATCGGGGTGTCCCCTAGCCCAAATAGGTCGGTGGGATAGGCCTTTAGTTCTTTTTCTTCAAGTCCGAGCTTGTCGAATGCCGTTTTGAACAGGATATCTGCCGAGCTTCCCTGGTCAATCAGGGTTCGATGTAAGTTGGCGTTTGCTAGGATAATGGTGACTACCATTGGATCGTCGTGCCCGGGAATTATCCCTTGAGCGTCTTCTCGGGTAAATGAGATAGTAGGTAACTCGGGCAGGGGGCTGTCTTCTCGGACATGATAGACTTCTTTGAGGTGTCTTTTTCGCGAGGATCTGGATGTTCCCCCGCCTGCAAAACCTCCATTTATCATGTGAATGTGTCTTTCAGGGGTTCGCGGGGTTTGTTCGGCCCGACCTTCGTTATCTCCCCGCCTTCTCTTCCTGGTCTCTTCTCCTTTTTCTGCTATGTATCTGTCGAGTTTTCCTTCTCTGGCCAGTTTTTCTATAACATTTTTTAGGTCATAGCAGTCGTTAGTAGAATGACCGTAGAGCTTGTGATATTCACAGTATTCGGACCGATCTCTTCCCGCTCTCTTGTGTTTTAGCGGTCGGGGCGGTGGGATCTTTTCGGTGTGGCATACTTCTCTGTAGACGTCTACCAGGGAGACTCGGAGGGGGGTGTAGTTGTGGTACTTCCGTGGCTTGTCCGAGTTGGGGTCTTCTTTTTTCTTTTGTTCCCGATCCCGATCTCGGAGTGGGTAGGTTGATTCCTTCCTAGAAGAGTCTCTTAGCTGGGAGGTTTCCTCCATGTTGATATATTTTTCTGCCCGCTCCTGCACCTCGTATAGGGAGGTCGGGTAGCGCTTGGATAGGGATTGGCTAAACGGTCCCTCTTTTAGGCCGTTTGCTAGTCCCATGATGGCCGCTTCAGTGGGTAAGTGTTGTATGTCCAGGCAGGCTTTGTTGAATCGCTCCATGTATTCTCGGAGAGTTTCTTGGTTACCTTGCTTGATCCCGAGTAGACTGGGGGCATGCTTTGTCTTGTCCTTTTGAATAGAGAATCTTGTTAGGAATTTTTTGGTTAGGTCTTCGAAGCTGGTGATTGATCTTGGTGGCAGGTTGTCGAACCACTTCATGGCTGACTTGGTGAGAGTGGTGGGGAAGGCTTTGCACCGAATCGCGTCGGAGGCATCAACTAGGTACATTCTGCTTCTGAAGTTGCTGAGGTGGTGACTTGGATCGGTGGTGCCGTCGTAGAGATCCATATCGGGTGGTTTGAAGTTTCGCGGTACCTTCTCCTTCATGATCTCTTGCGTGAAGGGATCATGGTTGCCTTCGGGGGTGGTGTCGCGTTCTGTCCGATCTTTCAGGTTGGCCTCTATTTTCCGCAGTTTTTCTTCTAATTCTCTGCGCTTGCGAGCCTCCCTTCTCAGATCTTGTTCAGTTTCTTTTTGCTTCTTTATGTCCTCTTCGAGTTGTTTCAGTCGGTTTTGTTGTGCCCGGACTGCTTCTAGAATTTCTGAGCTCTTTTCTTTTTCGGGATTTTGTGGATCTTTGTTTGGGAGCGATGTCTTTGGGCGATTCTGTTTGTTTCCTCCTGGAGTGCGTGGTGATAGAGGGCTGTCCGGTCGTTCTCCGGTGTCAACTTCCTCCTCTTGTTCTGATGTAGCGTGGTCATTGTTGAGAGGGTCGTCCGCCATGGTAAAGGGATGACTTCCAGGTCCCCGGCAACGGCGCCAATGTTCCGGGGGTTACCTGAAACGTGTAGCTCGGTCGTCTGGAGATGCCCGAGGTGGGGGTCAGGGACCCGAGCTTGATGTGTTGGCGATTGGTGGTTGTACCTGCAATGACACTCCGATGCTTAAGTTAGCATGGGTCCAAGCAGATATGTGTAGAATGTGGAATGTATGTCATACCTGGGTGCTCCAGTGTATTTATAGTAGTTGGTCGTGATCTTCCCTGGATAAGATATTCTTATCTTATCTTATCTTTTGGGAGTTTTACCTCTATCTTTGCGGAACCGCCTTTCCTAGGCTTTTTCGGCCTTTAGGTTTTGGGCTTCGTTCCTTTTGATGGGCCTCCTTAGCTTTATTTGTCCGAGGTCCGACCTTAGGCGTGGGCCTTGGGATGAGCTCGGACCTTTCATGGATTTTACCGAGTTGGAGGAGCTCGGTCAGGGTATGAACAATAGCCAAGCCCTTAAGCAATCTCCTAATGTCTGATACACCATTTATTTTTGATGAGAAATGCATGCTAGCATTTGAAAACTTGAAAAAGAGGCTATCCTCAGCTCCTATCATCACCCCACCTGATTGGAATTTACCATTCGAATTGATGTGTGATGCATCTGATTTTGCAGTTGGGGCAGTGTTGGGACAAAGAAAATAAAATTTGGTGCATATCATATACTATGCCAGCAAGGTCCTTAATGATACTTAAAGGAATTATACCACTACCGAAAAGGAGTTGTTGGCATTATTTTTTTCATTTGACAAATTTAGATCATATCTTATTAGCTCTGAAGTTATTGTTTTCACTGATCACACAGTACTCAAATATCTATTTGCCAAACAAGAGTCAAAACCAAGACTAATCAGATGGATCTTATTGTTGCAGGAGTTCAACATTGAAATTAGAGACAAAAAGGGTATGGAGAACAAAGTGGCAGACCATCTATCCAGAATCCCTTGTGAGAATGATAATGTCCATAATACAAGTGTAAATGAATTCTTCCTAGATGAGCAGCTAATGATGATTCATAAAGCACCTTGCTTTGCGGATATTGCCAATTTCAAAGCAGCCGGTGACTTACCCCCTAGAATCAATAAATATCAAAGAAGGAAACTCATCAATGTTGCCAAGTATTTCATTTGGGATGAACCCTATCTCTTTAAGAAATGCTCAGATGGAATCCTTAGGAGGTGCATCTCAAAAGAAGAAGGACTAAGGGTCCTGTGGAGTTGCCATAATGCTAGTTATAGAGGTCACTTTGGAGGAGAAAGAACTGCCGTATAGGTGCTGCAATGTGGGTTCTTCTGGCCCACTATCTTCAAAGATGCTAAGGAATTGGTGAGAAGCTGCAACGAATGCCAAAGGGCTGGCAACCTGCCCAAGAGAAATGAGATGCCACAGCAATACATTCTAGAGCTGGAACTGTTTGATGTATGGAGAATCGATTTCATGGGACCATTCCCTCCCTCATATTCAAACAAGTTTATCTTGGTGGCAGTAGACTATGTATCTAAGTGGGTGGAGGCAGTGGCGACCCCAACTAATGACAACAAGGTAGTCATAAACTTTATTCGAAGGAATATCTTCACCAGGTTTGGAGTCCCACGAGCCCTCATCAGTGACGAAGGGAGCCATTTCTGCAATAGACCATTGAAAGCCCTACTCCTGTAATATGGGGTGAAGCATAAAGTTGCCACACATTATCATCCCCAAACAAGTGGGCAAACAGAGATATCTAACCAAGAGTTGAAAAGGATTCTGGAAAAGACTGTGGGGATATCAAGAAAGGACTGGGTGAAGAAGCTAGATGATGCTCTTTGGGCATACAAGACAGCCTTCAAAACACCAATTGGGATGTCCCCATATCAACTAGTGTATGGTAAGGCTTGTCACTTGCCATTAGAACTGGAGCACAAGGCCTCCTGGGCCCTTAAAACACTGAACCTAGATAGCACTGCTGCTGGTGAAAAAGGGTTCTGTAGCTTCAAGAATTGGAAGAATTTAGATCTCAAGCCTATGAAAATACCAAGATCTATAAGGAAAAAGAAAAAAGGAGACATGATCTCAATTTGGTACCCAGAAGTTTTGAAGAAGGGAAACATGTGCTTCTCTACAACTCTAGACTGAAACTCTTTCCTGGGAAACTCAAATCAAGATGGTCGGGACCCTTTCTAGTCACAAAAGTCTCACCTTATGGACACATAGAAATAATGGAAGAAGGCTCAAAGAGAAGATTCATTGTGAATGGACAAAGACTCAAACACTACTTGGGCAGCATGGGGGAGACCCCCAAACAGAAGTATAACCTCAACTAAGGAAAGAATCGTCGAGCTAGCGACGCTAAAAAAGCGCTTTGTTGGGAGGCAACCCAACCTGAGGTAATTCTTTTTTCATAAGTCTTTCAATAAAAATTTCAAGTTGGATTCTCTATAGTGTGAGGAGCTAAGTTTGGTGTTACACACCAAAAACAATTCAAGGGTAAATATAGGGCTCTAAGTTTGGTGTTCCACTAAAACTCCAGCTGAAGAGTGCATTGCAACCCTTAGTGATGAAGCATTCCTCTAGCAATTAGAGTACTTACTTGACAGAGGCTTAACCTCTAAAATATAGATTATCTTTTTAGCTCATAGTTATTTCTTAATAAAAAGCACACAAGGTTCTTACATGCATCTAATTTGTCAAGTAAGCAAAGAACTAAGTTTGGTGTTCACACACCAAGTTAAGTTCTAAAGCTCACAAGCACACATGCATGCTAACCCTTTTTCCAAGTGCTTGGAGAACAAGCAACTTTCAATAGTGTTGCAGGAATTCAATCAATCTTAGGGAATGAGCATACCCCATCATCCAAGGAAACAGACAGGGATGCAAATACTAGGACGAGAATACCAAGGAAGATATCATGAGGTTGTTTCAAACCATCTCGAACTGCAGAACTCTAAGTGAAAAATGATTGAATAGAACCTGCATCTTTTATTTGTTCCTCTTTATTCACATCTAAATGTGCTAGCTTAATGTCTTGAGTGTTCACTTTCATCTTTCTTACTTGTATGCTTGTCTCTTTAAGTTAATTAAAAAGAAATTGTTATGAAAAGAACAAGAGTGGAGTTATTTTATGAAGTGCATTCTGAATGTTTGTGGTAGGATGATTAGTAAGCTAAGTTGGTTCACCAAATAAGGAAAGAAAGCAACTATCTATCATGAGTCCTATGTTTGAGACATACCCTTTGAGACTAACTAAACAATAAGATCCCAATATGAAAAGAGAAAAAGCAATAAAAGTGAAAAAGAAAGAAACACAATAAGAAACAATGCTAGGCACCAAGGGTTTCAACATTGAGGCATGTGTCTGTGGTGTTTATGTACAAGGGATATACTTGGATGAATAAGCTCTTAGGGGTGCCTTATCACTTGGTAACTTGGATTAACTAATCCAGGATTATCAGCTGAAAGTCCACTATCAAGAGTAACCTTTGCCACAGAACACTTAGTAACCCAAAGAGGTGCTGGACACCAAGGTCTCAAGAAAGGAAAATAACAAACCATGTGCTTGTGGTGTGTATGTATGAGGGAAAGAGACTTGAGGAAGTAAGTCCTTAGGGGTGTCTTAACACCTAGCACCTTAAAACCAACTGGTTTGGGAGTGTTGGCTGAAAGCTTATCATAAAGAGTCGCCCTCTTACAAAGCACTTAGCAAAAAGAAAAATAAACTTTAAAAAATAAGGAAGGATCAATAAGAAAGAAGTCTCAAAGGATGCAATCAAGAAAGTGACCAAGGAGTTGATAAAGGCTTGAAACCTAAAGGGGATGAACCTAAGTTGCTATGCATGAAACCCCATAAACCAGGAAGTCTACTTCTATTTTATCTTCTTGTTATTTCATTGCATTCTTCTTATGCTTCAGTACTTGCTTAGGGACAAGCAAGCTTTAAGTTTGGTGTTGTGATGCCAGGGCATCTAGGCCAGTTTCACTGACCATTTATTTACTGTTTTAGGGTAGTTTCATGCATTTTCTTAGTGAATAAGGCAAGTTTTGGATAAAAATACACTCACACCTTGATTCAAGCAACTATTGTGAACTTTGCATGATTTCATGAGAATTTTGCTAGAATTGCATGATAAATTGATGATGCCTAATCTCATGACTTTGGCTAGAGCTTTGATGCACTTTAATTGCTTGATTTCAGGGCAAAGGAAGCAAGGAAGAACCACGTTAGTATTCACGTTAACTAGGTTAACGTGAACACTAACGTGGAATGGTAAGAAGCTTACAACGTTAATAAGAAAAGTGATCACCAATAACGCCTGCGAAGCCATCCAAAGCTCACGTAACTTGCCACGTTAACTAAGTTAACGTGGTAGTTAACATAGAAGCAAAAGAGAACTCCAACGTTAAGAGAAAACGTGAACACCAATAACGTTTTTCTCCAACGTTAGTGGTAAAAGTGAACACCACTAACGTTGGAAAACTTGGCAATGATCCACGTTAAGAGTCACGTTAACTTAGTTAACGTGAACTCTAACGTGGAAGAGGAAAACAAAAGCCAATGTTAGTGACACTCACTTTTGTCACTAACGTTGGAGCAACTAGCATTACCTACGTTAACTTTCACGTTAAGACTATTAACATGAAAGTTAACGTGGAGTTGAAATCAAAGAGCCAACGTTAGTGACACTCTCTTTTGTCACTAACATTGGAAGATGGCATCACTACTACATTAAGAGCCACATTAACTTAGTTAACGTGAGTTCTAACGTAGAGACTTTGGGCATTTGGAGCGTTAGTGACAAAGGTGAGTGTCACTAACGCTCTCGAAGGTGAGACACACCCACGTTAAGAGTCACGTTAGCTACACTAATGTGAACTCTAACGTAGGAACAAAAGGCATCAAGCAACGTTAATGGGAAAAGTGATTCCCAATAACGTTTGCGAAGGGGTATAAGCCAACGTTATTGGGAAAAGTGAGTCCCAATAACGTTGGCCAAAAATTGAGAAGGCAACGTTAGTGGTCACATTAAGACCACTAACGTTGGAGTTAACGTGGGTACATAAGGGTGGAACGTTAGTGAAAAAAGTGAATGCCACTAACGTTCTCGAACCCACAATGGCACTCAACGTTAATCTCACTAAATACCCAAGCCTAATTCATATTTCTCTGCAAGTTGGGCCCATTAAAGATGAGAACTGCTTCAACTCAAGATCCAAAACCCACATCCAAGACTTGAAGAACTCACTAGAAGATCAAGAGGAGTAGTATATATAGGAGTAGTTTTGAACTATAGAGAAGCTTGGCACTTTTGGGAATTACTCTCTGTAGATTTACTTTTCTGTACTTTTAGCATGGATTCCTCTTTTCTGCCATTTTTCATTTCTAGAGCTATGAACAACAAAACCCCTTTCATTGGGTTAGGGAGCTCTATTGTAATTTGATAGATCAATTATAGTTTTCATTCTTCTTCTTCTTTCTTTTCTCTTGATCTTACTAGAAAGCTTTCGATCTTAATTCAATTGGTTAGTTGTCTTGGAAAAGAAACTCTCCATAATTGGATCTCCTTTGAGCCTTGGAAAAGGAATGAGGAGATCATGCTAGAAATGCTTTCTCATGTTAGACCAAATTGGGGTTTGGGCGGATATAGTGACATGTAATTCTCCTAACACTTTGATTTGGAAATACATATGGTATAATTAGTGAACACACTTCATCTCTTCCCATGAGCAATTAAATCAAGGAATTGGGAAATTGTTCAAACTTAGAGAGATTGGATTGCCAAGGAATTGGGATCCAATCACTTAAGATTGCCAAGGAGATCAATGAATGCATTGATTGAGGAAGAGATGAGAATGAACTTGATCCGGAGAATGCAACATCTCCTGAACCTAATGATTACCCCATTTCTGTTCTTACCCATTCTCTTCACTTTCTGCCATTTATTTTCATGCTCATTACCCCAAATCCCCATTTAAGATTTTGCACTTTAATTTCTGTTATTTACTTTCCAGTCATTTAAATTTCTGCAAGTCCCCAATCTAAATTCTGTTTAGCTCAACTAGCATATTCTTCTAACTAAAGTTGCTTGACCAATCAATCCTTGTGGGATTCGACCTCACTCCTTTGTGAGTTTTACTTGACGACAATTCGGTATACTTGCCGAAGGGAAATTTGTTGACAGACAAGTTTTCATGCATCACTATGGTACATGGTATTAAGAATTTACCAAAATCTTGTTTCTTTTGAGGTAAGGTTTGCTGAGCCCATTTATTTAGTTCACTAATGAGTAGGGGAGGTTCATCTTCCCAAGTCTCATTACTAAACAACTTGGCATTTAGCTTCATGATGGCTCCTAGATATTGAGCAACTTGCTCTTCAGTTACATCTTCATCCTCTTCAGAGGAAGAATAGTTCTCAGAGCTCATGAATGGCAGAAGGAAGTTTAATGAAATCTCTATGGTCTCTAGGTGAGCCTCAGATTCCTTAGGTTCCTCAGTTTGGAACTCCTTTTTTTCTAGAGGACGTCCCATGAGGTCTTCCTCATTGGGATTCACGTCCTCCCCTTCCTCCTTGGATTCGGCCATGTTAATTATATCAATGGACTTGCACTCTCTTTTTGGATTCTCTTCTGTATTGCTTGGGAGAGTAGTAGGAGGAGTTTCGGTGATTTTCTTACTTAGCTGACCCACTTGTGCCTCTAAGTTTCTAATGGAGGACGTTATTTTATTCATAAAACTTAAAGTAGCCTTAGATAGATCAGAGACTATGTTTGCTAAGCTAGAGGGGCTCTGCTCAGAATTCTCTGTCTGTTGCTGAGAAGATAATGGAAAAGGTTTGCTATTGCTAAACCTGTTTCTTCCACCATTATTAAAGCCTTGTTGAGACTTTTGTTGATCCTTCCTTGAGAAATTTGGATGATTTCTCCATGAGGGGTTATAGGTGTTGCCAAAGGCTTCACCCATGTAATTTACCTCTGCCATTGCAGGGTTCTCAGGATCATAAGCTTCTTCTTTAGAAGATGCTTCTTTAGTACTATTGGATGCATTTTGCAATCCATTCAAACTCTGAGATATCATATTGACTTGTTGGGTAAATATTTTGTTCTGAGCCAATATGGCATTCAGAGCATCAATTTCAAGAACTCCCTTCCTTTGAGGCGTCCCATTACTCACAGGATTCTTTTCAGAAGTGTACATGAACTGGTTATTTGCAACCATGTCAATGAGTTCCTGAGGTTCTGCAAGCGTTTCCTTTAGGTGAATAGATCCACCTGTAGAATGGTCCAATGACATTTTAGACAATTCAGATAGACCATCATAGAATATATCCAGGAAGGTCCATTCTAAAAGCATGTCAGAAGGACACTTTTTGGTCAGTTGCTTGTATCTCTCCCAAGCTTCATAGAGGGATTCACCTTCTTTTTGTTTGAAGGTTTGCTCAGCTTTTGAGGAGGAAAGAACTTGGCTAAGAAAGCCGTGACCAGCTTATCCCAAGAGTTCAGGCTATCTTTAGGTTGGAGTCCAACCATACTCTAGCTCTGTCTCTTACAGCAAAAGGGAAAAGCATAAGCCTGTAGACTTCAGGATCAACCCCATTGGTCTTAATAGTATCACAAATCTGCAAGAATTCAGTTAAGAACTGAAAAGGATCTTCTGATGGAAGTCCGTGAAACTTGCAATTCTGCTGCATCAGAGAAACTAATTGAGGCTTTAGTTCAAAGTTGTTTGCTCCAATGGCAGGAATTGAGATGCTTCTTCCATGTAAGTTGGAATTTGGTGTAGTAAAGTCACCAAGCATCTTCCTTACACCTCCACCATTGTTATTAGGTTCGGCCATGTCTTTTTCTTTTTCGAGATTCTCTGTAAGGTTTTCTCTGGATTGTTGTGCTTTAGCTTCTCTTAGCTTCTTCTTCAGAGTCCTTTTAGGTTCAGGATCAGCTTCAACAAGAATGTCCTTGTCCTTGCTCCTGCTCATATGAAAAAGAAGATAACAGAAAAGGAAGAAGAATCATCTATGTCACAGTATAGAGATTCCTTTATATGAGTAGAAGATGAAAAAAATATAAGAAGGATGAGAAAAATTCGAACACAGAGGAGAAGAGAGGGTTCAAATTTTTAGATGAAGAGAAGAGTTAGTAAATGAATAAATAAATAGAAGAAGACGAGAGAGAGAGAAATTCAAAAATTGTTTTTGAAAAATAGTTAGTGATTTTCGAAAATTGAGAGAAGAAGTACTATTAATTTGAAACAATTAGTTAATTAAAAGAATTTTGAAAAAGAAGATGGAATTTTCGACAATTAGAGAGAGAAAAGTAGTTAGGTGGTTTTGAAAAAGATAAGAAACAAACAAAAAGTCAATTAGTTAGTTGAAAAAGATTTGAAAATCAATTTTGAAAAGATAAGAAGTTAGAAAAGATTTTGAAATCAATTTTGAAAAAGATATGATTGAAAAGATATTTTGAAAAAGATTTGAAGAGGAAATTAAAAAGATTTGATTTTTTTAAAAATTAAAATTGATTACTTGACTAACGAGAAACTAAAAGATATGATTCTAGAATTTAAAGATTGAACCTTTCTTAACAAGAAAGTAACAAACTTCAAATTTTTGAATCAATCACATTAATTGTTAGTAAAGTTTTTGAAGATTTGAAATAAAGATAAGAAAAAGATTTTGAAAATTCATTTTTAAAATTTTCGAAAATATAGAGGAAAAATGAAAAAGATTTGATTTTTGAAAAAGTTTTGAAAAGATAAGATATTTAAAATTTGAAATCTTGACTTGACTAACAAGAAACAACTTATTTTAAAAATTTTTTTACAAAGTCAACCCAAAGATTTCGAAATTTATGAGAGAAATAAGGAAAAGATATTTTTTGATTTTTTGAATTTTTAATGATGAGAGAGAAAAACCACAAAATGACTCAAAACATGAAAAATTAAGATCAAACAAGGAAAACATGCAAGAACACTATGAATGTCAAGATGAACACCAAGAACACTTTGAAGATCAAGATGAACATTAATTTTTTTGTATTTTTTTTCGAAAATTAATTTTTTTTTAAAACAAAGAAAAATTTTTGAAAGATTTTTGTAAACTTTTTGAAAGGAAATTTACCTAATCTGAGCAATAAGATAAACCGTCAGTTGTTCAAACTCAACAATCCCTGGCAACGGCGCCAAAAACTTGGTGCACGAAATTGTGATCTCTAACAATGGCGCTCAACTTGGTATGCGCGTTTATAAACTCAGCACTTTCTTCACAACTTCGCATCACTAACCAGCAAGTGCACTGGGTCATCCAAGTAATAAACCTTACGTGAGTAAGGGTCGATCCCATGGAGATTGTTGGTATGAAGCAAGCTATGGTCACCTTGTAAATCTCAGCCAGGCGGATTCGAAAATAAAGATAAATAAAGCATAAAATAAAGACAAGTGCATGAAGATACTGTGTTCCTTCTGAATCTCTGCTTTCCTACTGCTTTCATCCAATCATTCTTACTCCTTTCCATGGCAAGCTGCATGTTGGATTTCACCATTGTCAATGGCTACCTCCCGTCCTCTCAGTGAAAATGGTCCAAATGCTCTGTCACAGCACGGCTAATCATCTTTCGGTTCTCGATCATGTCGGAATAGAATCCAGTGATTGTTTTGCGTCTGTCACTACGCCCAACACTCACGAGTCTGAAGCTCGTCACAGTCATCCCATCTCAGATCCTACTCGGAATACCAAAGACAAGGTTTCTACTTTCCGGATCTTAGGAATGGCTGCCAATAATTCTAGCTTATACCACGAAGACTCTGATTAAGGAATCCAAGAGATACACACTCTAGCTCTCGCTTGTTGAACGGAGGTGGTTGTCAGGCACGCGTTCATAAGGATGGATGATGATGAGTGTCACGGATCATCACATCCATCAGGTTGAAGTACGAGTGATATCTTAGAACAAGAATAAGCTTGAATTGAATAGAAAATAGTAGTAATCGCATTAATACTCGAGGTACAGCAGAGCTCCACACCATAATCTATGGTATGTAGAAACTCCACTGTTGAAAATACATAAGAACAAGGTCTAGGCATAGGCAAGAGGCCAGCCTCCAAATTGTGATCAAAGGATCAAAAGATAATCCAAATATGTAAATACAATAGTAAAAAGTTCTATTTATACTAAACTAATTACTAGTGTTTACAGAAATAAGTCTAAGTGCAGAAATCCACTTCCGGGGCCCACTTTGATGTGTGCTTGGGCTGAGCTTGAGCTTTACACGTGCAAAGCCTTCTCTTCGAGTTAAACGCCAAGTTGTAACGTGTTTTTGGCATTTAACTCTGGTTTGTGATGTGTTTCTGACGTTTTACTCTAGAATGCAGCATGGAACTGGCGTTGAATGCCAGTTTGCGTCATCTAAAATTGAATGAAGTATGAACTATTATATATTTCTGGAAAGCTCTGAATGTCTACTTTCCAACGCAATTGAGGTCGCGCCATTTGGAGCTCTGTAGCTCCCGAAAATCTGTTTCGAGTGCAGGGAGGTTAGAATCCAACAGCATCAGCAGTCCTTTTTTAGCCTGAATCAGATTTTTGCTCAGACCCCTCAATTTTAGCCAGAAAATACCTGAAATCATAGAAAAACACATAAACTCATAGTAAAGTCCAGAAATGTGAATTTTTCATAAAAACTAATAAAAACATCCCTAAAAGTAGCTAGATCCTACTAAAAACTACCTAAAAACAATGCCAAAAAGCGTATAAATTATCCGCTCATCAGTGAGTCCAGTCCAGGTGGTACCAAAGAAGGGAGGCATGACTGTCATAGGAGGGCAAGTCTGAATAGGCACAGCATCTACAGTTCCATCATCCCGGTTCAGAATCTGACAATCCTGATCAGACATAACTAGAGGAATCGAGGAGGTCGACACCTTGATAGAAGGCATTGAGGGAGGTTCAACATCATCATCATCCTGGTCATCAGGGACAATCTTACCATCCCTCAAAACATTGTCCAGGCTGAAGAGAGCAAGATCGGCCTCAGGAGCAATAACCTAAACCTGCTCCTTCAGGTTCTCATAGGCAGCAATTACACTGCCAACAAGATGACCCTGGAGCTCAGAGTAATCAGCTCGGACGTTCTCCAACTCCTCCTTCAGACGCATTCCCTCCCGATAAGGAACTCGCCTTCTCATTCTCCAGATCTTTTTCCAACATGGCCACCTTCACTTCAAGCTCCTCCTTCAAGCCTTTTATCCGATCAAACTCCCGTTTGGCATCCTCCATAAAAGCTTTGGTGGCATGGAGAGGAAGACTTTGAGTAGTTCGATACAGGGCCGCTCCCATGTGTGCCATCTTGATACTACTTTGAGTTATATAATCAAAATGATGAAGAAGTGACATGTCATCCATAGGGAGGACACCATAAGGACCGATTTGTTGATCTACAAACTCGACCGCATCAAAATCAGGAGCATCAAGGTTGAAAGGCTCAATTGTTTTTTGCTTCTTACTAGGAGGAGCACTAGAAGCAGCGGCAGAAGTATGTGGAGGATCGACCAGATGAACCCGAGGAATAGGAATTGCTTTCCTCGGCCCGGGAGAACTTGGCACAGGACATTTCACTGGAACCTGAGAAGATCCCTCTCCGGCCACCTTGGCCGAGATGTTTTGAGCAACAGTTGCTTTTTTTGCCTTTTTGAAGGCCTTCATGGAGTCATTGTTTTTTGACATCTCTGCAAATATAGAATCAGCCATAGTAAAGGGTTACAATCACAAGAAGAGGAAGCAAAACTAAGAAAACAAGTACAGAAACAAGTCAGACAAGTACCCAAAACAGTCCGAACCAAGGATGGGTCATTCAAAACACGTTTTGTATCAAGATGGGGTGGTTCCCCCCATAAATTCTCAAGAATAACAACAAAAGCACGCTCAACCTCGTCAAGCATCTCCCATGTATACTGAGACACTCTCACATCCTTCTGCCACTCTAGAGGGAAAGAAGGCTCATCATTTTCATCGAGAAAAAAGGGGCGGGCCCCATCGACAGCACGAACTCTAAAGAAGTAATTCTTAAAATCCTTAAAGGACTCGTCATACATGGCGAAAACTTTATGGCCTTGGGCAGACCTGAAAAAAACCCAGGAAGCTTTCTTTTGGGAAGAACCACCAGGCTTGGCAGAAATAAACAGATAAAGGAAAAGAGTCTGAGAAGGTGTTACGCCTAACTCTTGGCAAAGTAGTTGAAAGATCTTCACAAAACCCAAGGAATTCGGGTGAAGCTGGGATGGGGCAATGTTACACGACCATAACAGGTCGGTCTCGAAAGCAGTAAAAGGAAAAGTAATGTCCAACTGACTGAAGAAATATTCATAGGCATAGAAGAAGGGACGCTCTCCCTCGATGGAGGTAGGAAAACAAACCCTTTCATCAGAACCAGAAGCGACAAACTCATAATCCCTCTCCCGGGCACTATTACCACAGATCTTATGATGTTTCCTCAGCTCTACGTAAAATTCAGCATCCACAACAGAGACACACATCAAGACAAGGGAGTCCAGCCAATCGGACATCCCCTCGGGAACTCTGGAAGACATCTCTACAATGTCATTGTGAGAAGAGATGAGGCTAACTAATTCTACAATAAGAAAAGAAGATGGGATTACTAAAAACATATCGGACGAAGGACAAAACAACTCGATTAATACGACACAGGCGAACAAACAGAAAAGGAAAACCCCAAGACTTCAGCCAAAGTCCTGGGGCATTCTTTGGAGGCAGTAACAAAGTAAGGTTTTCAGGAAAAATCTACAGCTTGCATCCCAGCATCTCTCAAACCAGAAAAGACGACTTCAAACAAACAAAGCATTTCGAAAAAGGAAAGTAGAAACACAAAAATCATCAAAGCCACTATCTTTCTACAGTCTACCAGCAAAGAGCATTGTCAACAACACCAAGCAGAAAATCATCAAAAACACAACCTTTTGCAGACTCAAGCAAAAACCCTAAAAAGTATCAAGAGGAAGTCAAGAAAATGCACTCCAAGCAAAAAGCAAACTATAGGTATCATTATCTCCCACAAAGGTACAGCAACAAGGATCTTTTGAAATTAAGGAGCAAGAAGACAGTTTTTCCAAAAATAACAGCCAGAAGCAACAATAGAACTTGCAAACCCCTGGGAAACTGCAAAGAAGAAACAACAGGAATACGCGAAGAAGAAAAAACACATTACAGCGACAAGAAAATACAAGATCATAAGAAAGGTTCAAACTTTTTCGACATTCAAGCAAATATCAACAATTTACCAGAGAATTAAAGACAAAGCAAAACGAAAAGAAAATGGAACCAACCTGGAAAAAAGCAGGAAGCTTCAGAAAAGTTGGAGATGGAGAGACAGAATCACCGATCACTGAACGATGCCGCAATGCAAGAAAAGCAAAATGTGGGCAAAGGACAGAGAGTGAGAGAACGAAGGGAGAAGTTACGAAGAGGAGTGATGAAGGGAAACCATTTTCTGATCGCAAATTCAAAATAAAAGGCCACAAGGAAAAACGGGGCAATTAATACCAATTAATGAAGGTATTAAACCCTCGCACGTTCCCAAAGCGCTGATATAAAAGCATGCGCTTTTAAAGAAAAACGTTCCACATTCAAAAAGCTTCTACAAAGGAATCGATAAAATGCTTGAGTTCAGATTCACTAGAGAAGCACCGAAGTCAAGGACTCGACCTCAAAAAAAAGAAGACCGATCTCAAGCAGGGGCACTGTTCATACCCTGGGTCGAGCTGTCTGAGCCGGGATGTTCAGTAGCAAAGCGACCGACCTCTTTAAGTCAAGCGGACCGACTTTTTCGTAAAGAACTCGGCCAAATCGATAGGAAAGCCTAAAGAAGGGCCCAACTCAGGGAATACGACCCCGATCTAAAGGCAGCCCAAGCCTATAGAGATAAGGGCGGTTCCATGGAAGATAAGCTGACCTCGACAAAAGATAAGATAAGATTAGATAACTAACTTATCTTATCCAAAGAAGGTCACATCTCACCATCATAAATACACTGGAGCACCCAGGTATAACTCATACTCTGATTCTATTCAATACCTACTTAATACCCTTGCTAACTTAAGCATCGGAGTCCCTTGCAGGTACCCCCCACCCTCCGGGGATGAAGGATCAGCACTACCACCAAGTCCAACAAGTCAGACACAATCGCTCCAACCAGCACAGAAGATCTCGTCCGAGATCGACCTCCGGTTTCAGGTAACCCTTGGAACATGATCCCTCTCTCAATGATATTTGAAGAATAAAACTCCCTTGCAAAGATTCTAATATGAAGATAGAATGAAGAAGAGAAGAAGAAATAAACATCAATTCAATCAAAATTGAAACAAAGCTCCTATCCCAAATGCAGAGGGATTTAAATGGTCATTGCTCTCAAAAGAAAACTAAAGTGCATGAAAGTAGAGTGAAAGATTAAGGATTCAAAATTGAAAATGAAATCCACAATTCATGAATGAAAATTACAACTAAAAACTAAACTACTATAAAGGAAGAAGATAAGAGAAAGGAAGAAGAGTGTATGAGAGGTAGGAGTTCGAAGACCCACTCCCAGTGGAGTGTGCCAATTCACAAAATTCCAAATTGGTCTCTCCGTATCTAGCCCTTTTAATTCTATGAAACTAATGCCTTTATATAGGCTTTCCTAAATTACAAATTGAAAATAAAATTGAAAACAAATTACAATCAAATGAAAATTAACTATTCTAGATGCTTCTTGTGGCCTTGATTGGTTGACCATTATGGGCTTGCGTGCTTGCAGTTTAAATGGGTTTGGGATGAAATTAATCGAACCAGAATTCTACTCCAAGGGGAACGTAGTGCTCTTGAGGAGAGCGGAGTGCTTGTGCACCCACGCGCACGCGTCGTCCACCTGTGCGCGTCGTTAATCACTTTGGCACTTGTGACGCATATGCGTCACCCACGCGTACGTGTGGCCTTCAGCACTCTTGAGAAGAGCATAGCGTTCATGCCAAGAGCACTCTTCCACGCGTACGCGTCATCCACACGTACGTGCTTTCACGCGTACGCGTGGATTGCCAAATTTTCAACCCCAACTATCGCAGGCGCTCTTGGGGAGAACGTAGCGCTCTTGGGCGCTGGGATCTTTTTGCTGAGTGTTTTTGGGCCTTAAAGATGCCTATCATCTGTGCTCCACTTCCATGCCAAATATAACTATTATATATTGTTGGAAAGCCCTGAATGTCAGCTTTCTAATGCAACTGAAAGCGCATCAATTGGATAGCTGTAGTTCAGGTTATGGTCATTTGAAGAAGGCATGGTCGTGTTGTCAGGGGTCGTTGGCACTCTTGGAGAAGAGCGTAGCGCTCTTGGCGCTGTTTGGAGGCCAAAGTTAGCGACAGCTTCTGAAGGTTGAAAGCGACAATTATATATCATTGGAAAGCTCTGGATGTCTACTTTCCAATGCATTTGAGAGCGCATCATTTAAACCTCTACAGCTCGAGTTATTATCCTTGGAAGGTGAAGAGGTCAGGTGGCCTTACTACAGGTTGATACTATGTTCATCTTTGCACTTTTGGGATACGTTTTCTCCCTCATATTTAGTGTCCACCATGTAGTGTCATATATGCTTGGAAAGCTCTAGATTCCTACTTTCCAATGCCACTAAAATAACTTCATTTGGAGCTTTGTAGCTCGAGTTATTCTTGTTGGAGTGTGAAGAGGTCAGGGTTGTAATTCCTCTTTGCTCCTCTTTGCCACCTTGGGAGTGTGCTTCTTCTATTAGTGCTTTTATTGCTTCTTTTTCTATTATTTCCTACAAAATTAATTAAATCAAAATATCAAAGCAATATACTATTTAAGCACTAGATCACTCAATAATTAAGCATGATTAATTAACTTTTAATGTGAAAAAGCATAGAAAAACCTAACATGATGCGCAGTCATCACAACACCAAACTTAAACCTTACTTGTCCCCAAGGAAGAAAAGAACTATGCACCAAGAATTCCTAATTGGAATGTATTGAAAAATTGCTCATGATACCTTAGTGGGTGAAGTTATTAAGTGACAGTGGGGTGAACTCCAATGTATATGCTTATGCAAGGATTCCATTGCTCATTAGTCCTTACATTTTGGAAGTCTTAGAACTTAGGACTTTCGTTAGATGATATTATGGAAGTCTCTTTATAGATTGTCACCTTGAAGCAGCATTTATTTTCTAGTATTTTTCTTTTCTTTTTGTATCTTGGCCTTGACTCTAGGTGTCATATCTCAAAGCGACTTTTTAAGATAAGCTTTCAATCAATACTCCCAAACCAGTTGGTCTAAGGTATTAGGTGTTGAAGCACCCCCTAGGATTTACTTGCTTAAGACTGTCTCTTTGACACAAATCTATAACTAGGTCTTTCATCCTAGTAATTGATGCTCAGAGCCTTGGGCCTTGTTCTTTGTTTTTCTTGTTCTTTTGTTTTCTTTTGTTGCTGCTTCTTAGATCAATAGATGTTTGAGAATCTCCATAATAGTTCTTTAAACATCCTTTTCTATCTGTGAGCTCCCATGCAAGTTTTCACAAACATGCAACCTCAATACACAATCATATAATCAGAGCCTCCACTCCTCTTAGTTTTTGCTTGCCTTAAGATGTATAAAATTCTTCAATATTTTCCTTTCAAAAGAATGATTTCTTTGTTGCATTCTTAGAGATATTGGGTGCAAGTAAAATTTAATATGATAATCCTGATATCATAGCAACATGTTACAAATTAGCAATCAAGCTATGCTTATTCACAATCATGCAATTGAATATACAGAAAATAAATAGGAGAAAAAGGAACTTTACCACCTTGTGGTTCATCTTCATTATTGTTGTCATTTTTCTTCTATTCTTCTCCTTTCCACACCAAACTTAGAATGATTGCTTGTCCTCAAGCAACAAATAATACCGTGGTCATGGGGTTTATGATGGTCATGAAGGTCTCAGAACATTAAAATGTGAGTAATACATGTGGTTAAGCAAGCAAAATTAAAGATACAATAAGGGCACAAGAAAGAAAATAGAGAAAATGTGATTGCATGGCTAAGTGGTGTGTATGATACTCTACATGGAAAATGAGTGGCACACCAAACTTAGTGTGACACTTTCACTTTGGAATTGATGCAAGTATCTAGTAAAGATTGGAAATAAACTTTGCTGCATAGCAACGCCAAACTTAGAATGCAATCATATGTCAATTTATTTGAAATAGAACTAAGCAAAGGAAATTGTTGTATGTAAATGACACAATCACCAAGAGAAAAAAAATTTGTCATGAGTAAGGGTTTCTTGGTGAGGCATTTACACAAACAGTTGGGGATAGAATAAAAGAAAACATTAAAAACAAAGAAATGACTAAAACAAAGAGAAAGAAAAACAGAACAGAAAACTTAAAAGCAAAGGACATTCAGGATTGCATTCAAATATACTGGGAGTAAATGAGAAGAAAAGGAGCTTTACAACCTTTGTAGTTCATCTTCACCCTTGTTGTCCTTTCTTGCAAACTTTCTCCCTCTAGCCACCATCTTAGAATGAGTGCTTTGCTGGCCAGCAACAAGTATGAATAATGGTGTTGGGTTTGTGATTAATCATGAATATAAAAAAGAAACAAAATATAAGTAGTGTATGAATTTAAGCTAGCTTGGTTAACGATAACACTGCAGGTCCAAGAAGAAAAGGCATTATGATTGTACAAACAAGTGGTGCTGGCTGGATTCATTGCATAGAAAGTTAAGTGGCACACCGAATTTAGTGTGACACTTGCTTCTTGAAATTGATGCAAGTGTCCAAAAAGATTAAAAACAGATGGTTGCAGGGCAACACCAAACTTAGAATGTAATCATATGCCAATTTTATTTGAAATAGAACTAAGTGTTTCGAGGGTTACCTGAAACTAGAGGTCGATCTCGGACGAGATCTTCTATGCTGGTCGGGGCTACGGAGTCCGATCTGATGATCGTGGTTGGAGTCGCTGTGTCTGACTCATTGGACTTGGTGATGATGCTGATCCTTCGTCTCCGGAGGGTGGGGGTACCTGCAAGGGACTCCGATGCTTAAGTTAGCAAGGGTATTAAGCAGGTATTGAGTAGAATCAGAGTATGAGTTATACCTGGGTGCTCCAGTGTATTTATAATAGCGTAGAATGACCTTCTTTAGATAAGATAAGTTAGTTATCTTATCTTATCTTTATCTTATCTTCAAGGAAACCGCCTTTATCTCTGCAGGCTTGGGCTGCCTTAGGATTTGGGACGTGTTCCTCTATTTGGGCCCTTTGTTTGGGCTTTCCTGTGATTTGGCCGAGCTCTTTGAGAAGGGGTCCGGTTGTCCTGACCTGAAGAGGTCGGTCGTTTTGTCTGTAGAACATCCCGGGTTGAATAGCTCGACCCGGGTATGAACAGTGCCCCTGCTCGAGCTCGGTCTTCTCTTTGAGGTCGAATCTTTAGTTTTAGGACTTTGATCCTTCTTTGGTGAAGCTGAACTCGAGCATTTTGTCGATTTCTTTTTGTAGAGTTCTCCTTCTTTTGAATGCGGAACGTTTCTGTTTCGTTTCCTCTGAAAGCGCGCGCTTCTGCGTTTAGTGCCGTAGCCTTGGAATGTGCGAGGGTTTCTCTTGGTTTCCTTTATTCAAATTTTGTATCCAAGAGACGGTTTTCTTTCCCTGTAACTTCCCTTCTTTTTCGCCGTTTCCTGTCCTGTATTTCTCGTTTTCTCTCTTGTGACGCTTTGGCATTCGCTTTGTGCTTCCGCTTTGTGGTCGAATCTCCGCTGCTCCTTTTCAAAGTTTTCTTCCTTCTTCCAGGTTGGCTTTGCTTTACTCTTCACCTTTTTATTTCTGCTACTTTTATTTTTGATTTCTTTGATGACGCTCTAATTTTGTACGTTTGGAAAGTTTGAACCTTTTTCTTGTTTATGTGCTTAGTTTATTGCTATAATGCCTGTTTCCTTGTCTTCTTTCGTCCCTATGTATGCTTTGGGTGATTTTCCTGGTTCTGGCTTCCTTTTAGGGTTAATTTCCGTACTGCTGTTTTGAAAAAGGTTGCTCGTTTGATAACTTGTTTGTTTCGTTGATGATTTTGCTATACTGGTTGATGACTGCTCTTCAATAGAGATGATGGTTTTTGATGACTTTCTTTTGACTTTTGTTGGCATGTGAAAAAATGTAGGCTTTGTTGGCTTCCCTGAATCTTCTTTCTGCCTCCAAAAGATGCCCCTGGAAACTTTTGGGTTGGGTCCTGGGGTTTCCTTTTCTTGCTTTTCCTGGTTTCTCTGTCACCTATATGCTTTAGTTTTGTGAGTTGCCTCCGTTTGTTGCCTCCGTTTATGCCCGAGTTGTTCAATTAGTATCCGAGGTATTTTTTGAGTAATCCAATCTTCTTTTCTTCTTGTAGGACTAGTTAACCATGTCTTCTCACAAAAATATTGTCGAGACGTCTTCTAAAGTTCCCGAGGGAATGTCTGACTGGTTGGACTCCCCTGTGTTGTTATGTGTATCTCTGGCTAATTCAGAGTTCTGTGAAGCACTTAGAAAACACCATCGGATATGTAGTAGTGAGAATCAAGAATGCAATTATAAGTTGGTGGCACCTGACTCTAATGACCAGGTCTGCTTTCCTACTTTGACCCAGGGAAAGCGTCCTTTCTTCTATGCATACGATTTCTTTTTTAGCCAGATGGATATTACACTTCCTTTTTCTTCCTTTGAGACCGAGTTGTTGTGGTCTTGTAACGTGGCTTCATCTCAGCTTCACCCAAATTCTTGGGGTTTTATTAAGATTTTTCAGATGGTTTGTCATGAATTTGGCATTAAGCCCTCTTTGACTCTTTTTCTGTATTTGTTTGTGTTGACCAAACCTGGGACTACCAAAAAGAAAGCTTCTTGGATTTCTTTTAGGTCGGCCCAGGGGCATAAAGTCTTCTCCATGTATGATGAGTCTTTCTGCGATTTTAAGAATTACTTTTTCAAGATCCGAGCTGTTGAAGGAGCTCGCCCTTTCTTTCTGGATGAGAATGACGAGCCTCGTTTTCCTTTAGAGTGGCAGAGAAATGTAGTTGTGTCTAGGTATACCTGGGAGATGCTAGATGAGGTCGAGCAGGCCTTTGTTACTGTTTGGAGGATATTTGGGGGGAACCTCCTCATCTTGAGACCAAGAAATTTCTAGGGGATCCGTCCTTGATTTGTGTTGTGCTGGGTATTTTATGGACTGTGCTCTCCTGTTTTTGTTTTCTTGCTTTCTTTTCTGGGTATTCATAAGTCGTTTATTTTTTTCTTTGTTTTTAAGAGATGTCAAAGAATAATGACTCACTGAAGGCCTTTAAGAAGGCGAGGAAAGCTACCACGGCTCAGAGCGTCCCAGCCAAGGTGGTTGGGGAAGGGTCCTCCCAGGCTTTGTCGAAGCGGTCTGTCCCGAGCTCTCCTGGGCCGAGGAGGATGATCCCGACCCCTCGAGTTCATTTGGTTGATCCGCCTCAAACTTCAGTTGGTACCTCTTATCCTTCAATCGCTCCTCCTCCAAAAAGACCTCGGACTGTCGAGCCATTTAATCTTGGTGCTCCTGACTTTGATGCGGTTGGATTTGTGGATCAACAGATTGCTCCCTATGGTGTCATGCCTACTGACGATGTATCCATTCTTCGTCAATTTGATTATATTACCTGGAGCGGTATTACGCTGGCGCGTATCGGAGCGGCTCTATACTGAACTGCTCAAGATCTTCCTATTCATGCTACCAAGGCTTTTATAGAGGAGGCGAAGTCAGAGTTTGATCGAATCAAGGGTTTGAAGGAGGAGCTCGAGGTGAAGGTATCCGAGTTGGAAAAGGAGCATAAGGGGGAGAAGGCCCGGTCTGTTGGTCTGGCGGCTGCTGCGCAACTGGCCAAAGATACGGCACTAAAATATAAGGATAGCTATGTTACCACTTATAAGGAGCTGATGGGTCTTAGGGAGGAGTTAGAGTCTGCCCGAGCTGATTATGCTGAGCTCCAAGATCATCTTGTAGGCAGTGTAACTGCTGCTTATGAGAATCTGGTGGAGCAGTTCCGGATTGTTGCCCCTGATGCCGATTTGACTCTTGTTAGCCTTGATAACGTAGTAAAGGATGGCAAGATTGTCCTGGATGATCCCGATGATGACATTGAACCTTCTCTTGCGCCTCCTCTTAAAGCTTCTGCTATGCCAGTTTCTTCAGCCCCCTCGACCGTGGTTGAGCCAGATCCTGATTGTCAGATCTTGAATCGAGGCGACAAAATGGTGGATGTGGTGCCTCTCCAGACTCGCCCTCCTTCTCCCCAAGATGCTGCCACTGGGAAGCCTTTGGATCCTCTATGATTTCTCTATCATGTTTGTGTATAGCCCGTTTTGTAGGCTTTTGAACTCTTTATCTTTGTAACTGGTGTTTTGGTGACTTGTTCGATACTTCCTTTGGTTGCTCGTGTAGCAACTTTATTTTGAAAAACAAAGTAGTTCTCAAGCTTCCGAGGCTGGTCTTTGATGGCCTCTGGAGTTTATTATCATAACTTAGTAGCTTTTATATCATGTCTGCTTGCACTTATCTTGGTACCTTAGTAGGCTGAGATTTTGTCCAACATAATCATCTTGATTATTTGGTTTGATTTCGTTTGTAATTTTTGTTTCCTGGGCTTGACTTCATCATGTCGGATCCTGCCGAGTTTGCTTGGTAATCCTCTTTCTTGGACTTTGTTCAGGTCTCTTTTTGGGGATTACCTTTGTAGCTTTTTCTTTCCGGGCCGACTTTGTCACGTCGTGCCCTGTCGAGTTACTTGATAGTCCTCTTTTTTGGACCTCGTTTTAGGTCTCTTTCAGGGATTATCTTTTGTAACTTTTTCTTTCCGGGCCGACTTTGTCACATCGAGCCCTGTTGAGTTACTTGATAATCATCTTTTTTGGACCTCGTTTTAGGTCTCTTTCGGGGATTATCTTTTGTAACTTTTTCTTTAGGGGCCGACTTTGTCACGTCGGGCCCTGTCGAGTTACTTGATAATCCTCTTTTTTGGACCTCGTTTTAGGTCTCTTTCGGGGATTATCTTTTGTAACTTTTTCTTTAGGGGCCGACTTTGTCATGTCGGGCCCTGTCGAGTTACTTTGATAATCCTCTTTCTTGGACCTCGTTTTAGGTCTATTTCAGGGATTATCTTTTGTAACTTTTTTGTAGGAGTTCGACTTCCTCATGTCGGGCTCTTCGAAGTTATAGTAATCATCTTTTATAAGGTTGGCCAGACCTCTTTCCAGGGCTTTACTTATAACTTGGGTTGATGTGGCTGGTCCAACTTTTTGTGCCTGCCAGCCTTTAAGTTATTTTATAGCAATTCATTTTATTAGGTCTTCGTCAGGTCCTTTCTATGGATCACTTTCTATAACTTCTTGCATTATTCTGTTTTCATCTTTGCTGATTTTGTAGAATTTGGGTTTTTTAGCCCTCGTTTTTATCGTGATCATGCAGTGAAATTCGTTTTTCACTTTTTGTCGATCTGTAGCTTTATAATCGGGCGATGAATGTTTTCAGAATAATACGACTTGAGCGTTTGTAGAGAATCTGAACAAATTTTATTAAAGGAAAATGCAAATATACATGAGGAATTAATTTCCTAAGTCGGGTGGTTTGTAGGTCTTGGCGGGGCGCCTCGTTAAAAAACATTTTTCAGGAAAAAGAGTGCGCCTTGTCTAAGATCTTTTATCATCCCTAGCTATAGTACCTTCTTAGGTTGCAGGCATGCCATGATCTAGGAAGCTCTCGCCCGTCGAGTTCGAAAAGTTTGTAGTAGCTCTTTCCCAAGACTTCTATGACTCGGAAGGGTCCTTTCTAGTTTGTGGCTAGCTTTCCTTCTCCAAGTCGAGTTGTTCCTATATTGTTTCGGATTAGGATAAGGATGTTTTCAACAAAGGCCCGCTGTATTACTTTTTGGTTGTATCTGGAGGCCATTCGTCGTTTCAACGCTTCTTCCCTTATCCGAGCTCTTTCTCGGATTTCTGGAAGTAAATCGAGCTCTTCTCTTTGGAGTTGAGAATTGGCTCTTTCACTATAATAGATTACTCTGGGTGATCCTTCTTTGACCTCCACTGGGATCATCGCCTCCATTCCGTAAGCTAATCGAAAAGGTGACTCCTTTGTCGTGGAATGTGGAGTCGTTCGATATGCCCATAGGACTTGTGGACTTGTGGGAGCTCTTCTGCCCAGGCTCCCTTTGCATCCTGTAATCTCCGTTTTATCCCTGCTAATATAACTTTGTTAGCAGCTTCGGCTTGCCCATTGGCTTGGGGGTGCTCGACAGAGGTGAATAGTTGTTTTATATTCAGGTCGGCCGCTAGTTTTTTGAAGCCTACGTCTGTGAACTGGGTACCATTGTCTGTAGTGATGGAGTATGGAACTCCAAACCTTGTGACGATGTTTCTATACAGAAATTTCCGACTTCTTTGAGCTGTGGCATTAGCTAGAGGTTCTGCCTTGATCCATTTTTTAAAGTAGTCTATTCCTACTATGAGGAATTTGACTTGTCCTTATCCTTGAGGAAAAGGTCCGAGGAGATCGAGTCCCCATTTTGCGAATGGCCAAGGTGAGGTTACGCTGCTGAGTTCCTTTGGCGGAGTAGTGTGGAAGTTGGCATGCTTTTGACATGGCGAACATGTCTTTACAAATTCTGTGGCTTCTTTTTGTAGGGTTGGCCAATAGAATCCTGCCCGTAGTACTTTTTTGGCAAGTGCTTGCGCTCCGAAGTGATTGCCACAAATGCCACTGTGTACTTCTTCTAAGATATCCTTAGTGTTGGGAGTCGGCATGCATTTTAGCAATGGTGTTGAAATCCCTCTTTTGTATAAAGTATTATTTATGATGGTATAGTATTGTGCTTCCCGTTTTAACCTCTTTGCCTCTTTCTCATCTGTAGGGAGGGCCTCTGTGGTGAGGTAATTAATTATGGGGATCATCCATCCCTGATCTCGATCTGTTGTGGCTAAGATCTTTTCTTCTTCTGAGATTGATGGCTTCTGTAGAATTTCTTGGATAAGGCTTCTATTGTTACCTCCTGGTTTGGTGCGGGCTAGTTTTGAGAGTGCATCGGCCTAGGCATTCTGTTCTTGGGGTATATGTCGAATCTCATACTCTCTGAGTTGTCCGAGTTGTTCCCTGGTTTTGTCCAGATATTTTTTCATAGTGGGATCTTTGGCTTGGTAGCTACCTATTATTTGTGAAGTGACTACCTGTGAGTTGCTGAAGATGATAAGTTTTTTAGCTCCAACCTCCCTAGCTAGCTTCAAACCAGCTAGTAGTGCCTCATATTCCGCTTGATTGTTTGAGGCAGGGAACCCAAATTTGAGAGAGAGTTCGATCTGGGTCCCCTGGTCGCTTTCAATTATTATGCCTGCGCCACTTCCCGTTTTATTTGAGGAGCCGTCCACGTATAGATTCCATTCTGTGGGGATTTCTGGTGTGTCCGTGAATTCCGCAATAAAGTCGGCCAGATATTGAGATTTCATGGCCGTCTGCGCTTCGTATTGAAGGTCGAATTCGGACAACTCGACTGCCCATTGCAAGATTCTGCCTGCCAAGTCTGTTTTCTGTAGGATTCTTTTTATGGGCTAGTTGGTCCAAATTTTAATGGTGTGAGATTGGAAATATGGGCGAAGTCTTCGAGATGTTATTATGAGAGCATAAGCGAACTTTTCTATTTTCTGGTAGTTCTGCTCGGACCCTTGTAACGCTTTACTGATGAAGTATATGGGTTGTTGCCCACTGTTGTCTTCTCGGACCAGTGCTGAGGCTATTGCCCGATTTCCTACTGCGAGGTACAAGATGAGTGGTTCTCCTTCCCGTGGCCGACTTAATATAGGTGGCTGTCCCAGAAATTTTTTGAAGTCTTGGAAGGCTTGCTCGTATTCAACTGTCTATTTAAACTCCTTTCCCTTCCTTAGAGTGGCGTAGAAGGGGAGAGATCTTATTGCGGATCCCGCCAGGAATCTGGACAAGGCTGCCAACCGCCCGTTGAGTTGTTGTACCTCTTTGATACAAGTCGGGCTTTTCATGTCGAGTACGGCCCTGCACTTGTCCGGGTTTGCCTTGATTCCTCTCTGTGTGATCATAAAACCTAAGAATTTACCAGCTTCTACTTGATGCATGAAAACTTGTCTCTCAACAAAATTCCCTTCGGCAAGTATACCGAATTATCGTCAAGGAAAAACTCACAATAGAGTGAGGTCGAATCCCACAAGGATTGATTGGTCAAGCAACTTTAGTTGGAAGAGTATGCTAGTTGAGCTAAACAGAATCTAGTTGAGAATTGCAGAAAAATTAAATGGCAGGAAAGTAAATAATAGAAAATAAAGTACAGAATCTTAAATGGGGATTTGGGGCAATGAGCATGAAAATACATAACAAAAATTAAAGAGAATGGGTAAGATTAGAAATGGGGAAATCATTGGGTTCAGGAGATGTTACATTCTCTGGATCAAGTTCATTATCATCTTTTCCTCAATCAATGCATTCATTGATCTCCTTGGCAATCTTAAGTGATTGGATCCCAATTCCTTGGCAATCCAATCTCTCTAAGCTTGAACAATTGACCAATTCCTTGATTTAATTGCTCATGGGAAGAGATGAAGTGTGGTCACTGATTATACCACATGTATTTCCAAATCAAAGTGTTGGGAGGATTACATGTCACTATATCTGCCCAAACCCCAATTTGGTCCAACACGAGAAAGCATTTCTAGCATGATCTCCTCATCCCTTTTCCAAGGCTCAGAGGAGATCCAATTATGGAGAGTTTCTTTCCCAAGGTAACAATCCAATTAGATGAAGATCGAAAACTTTCTAGTAAGATCAAGAGAAAAAAAAGAAGAAGAAGAATGAAAACTATAATTGATCCATCAAATTACAATAGAGCTCCCTAACCCAATGAAAGGGGTTTAGTTGTTCATAGCTCTAGAAATCAAAAATGGCAGAAAAGAAGAATCCATGCTAAAAGTGCAGAAAAGTAAATATACAGAGGTAGTTCTTCAAAGTGCCCAGCTTCTCTATAGTTCAAAACTACTCCTATATATACTACTCATCTTGATCTTCTAGTGAGTTCTTCAAGTCTTGGATGTGGGCTCTGGATCTTGAGTTGAAGCAGTTCTAATCTTTAGTGGGCCAACTTGCAGAGAAGTATGAATTAGGCATGGGCGTTAGTGAGATTAACGTTAAGTGACATTGTGGGTTCGAGAACGTTAGTGGCAATCATTTTTTCCACTTACTTTCCACCCTCAAATACCTCACGTTAACTCCAACGTTAGTGGCACTAACGTGACCACTAACGTTGCCTTCTACATCTTTGCTAACATTATTGGGACTCACTTTTCCTAATAACGTTGGCTTATACCCCTTTCGCAAGAGTTATTGGGACTCACCTTTCCCAATAACGTTGTTATGTGACTTTTATCCCTACGTTAGAGTTCATGTTAGTGTAACTAACGTGGCTCTTAACGTGGGTATGCTTCACCTTCGAGAGCATTAGTGACACTTACTGTTCCGAGGGTTACCTGAACTGGAGGTCGATCTCGGATGGAATCTTCTGTGCTGGTTGGAGCGGTTGTGTCTGACTTGTTGGACTTGGTGGTAGTGCTAATCCTTCGTCCCCAGAGGGTGGGGGGTACCTGCAAGGGACTCCGATGCTTAAGTTAGCAAGAGTATTAAGCAGGTATTGAATAGAATCAGAGTATGAGTTATACCTGGGTGCTCGAGTGTATTTATAATGGTGAGATGTGACCTTCTTTGGATAAGATAAGTTAGTTATCTTATCTTATCTTATCTTTTGTCGAGGTCAACTTATCTTCCATGGAACCGCCCTTATCTCTATAGGCTTGGGCTGCCTTTGTATCGAGGTCGTATTCCTTAAGTGGGCCCTTCTTTGGGCTTTCCTGTCGATTTGGCCGAGTTCTTTACGAAGAAGTCAGTCCGCTTGACCTAAAGAGGTCGGTCGCTTTGCTACTGAACATCCCGGCTCAGACAGCTCGACCCAGGGTATGAACAGTGCCCCTGCTTGAGATCGATCTTCTTTTTTTTGAGGTCGAGTACTTGACTTTGGTCCTTCTCTAGTGAAGCTGAACTCAAGCATTTTGTCGATTCCTTTGTAGAAGCATTTTGAATGTGGAACGTTTTTCTTTAAAAGCGCGTGCTTTTATATCAGTGCATTGGGAACGTGCGAGGGTTTAATACCTTCATTAATTGGTATTAATTGCCCCGTTTTTCCATGAGGCCTTTTATTTTGAATTTGCAATCAGAAAATGGTTTTCCTTCTTCGCTCCTCTTCGTAACTTCTCCCTTCGTTCTCTTACTCTCTGTCTTTCGCCCACATTTTGCTTTTCTTGCGTTGCGGCGTCGTTCAGTGATCGGTGATTCCGTCTCTCCATCTCCAACTTTTTTGAAGCTTCCTGCTTTTTTCCAGGTTGGTTCCATTTTCTTTTCGTTTTGCTTTGTCTTTAATTCTCTGGTAAATTGTTGATATTTGCCTGAATGTCGAAAAAAGTTTGAACCTTTCTTATGATCTTGTGTTTTCTTGTCGCTGTAATGTGTTTTTTCTTCTTCGCATATTCCTGGTGTTTCTTCTTTGTGGTTTCCCAGGGGTTTGCATGTTCTATTGTTGCTTCTGGCTATTATTTTTGGAAAAACTGTCTTCTTACTCCTTAATTTCAAAAGATCCTTGTTGTTGTTCCTTTGTGGGAGATAATGATACCTATAGTTTGCTTTTTGCTTGGAGTGCATTTTCTTGACTTCCTTTTGATACTTTTTAGGGTTTTTGCTTGAGTCTGCAAAAGGTTATGTTTTTGACGATTTTCTTCTTGGTGTTGTTGACAATGATCTTTGCTGGTAGACTATAGAAAGATAGTGGCTTTAATGATTTTTGTGTTTCTACTTTCCTTTTTCGAAATGCTTTGTTTGTTTGAAGTCTTCTTTTTTTGTTTGAGAGATGCTGGGATGCGAGCTGTAGATTTTTCCTGAAAACCTTGCTTTGTTACTGCCTCCAAAGGATGCCCCAGGACTTTGGTTTGAGTCTTTGGGTTTTCCTTTTCTGTTTGTTCGCCTGTGTCGTATTAATCGAGTTGTTTTGTCCTTCGTCCGAGATGTTTTTAGTAATCCCATCTTCTTTTCTTATTGTAGGATTAGTTGGCCTCATGTCTTCTCGCAATAACATTGTAGAGATGTCTTCCAGAGTTCCCGAGGGGATGTCCGATTGGCTAGACTCCCTTGTCTTGATGTGTGGCTCTGTTGTGGATGCTGAATTTTGTGTAGAGCTGAAGAAGCGTCATAAGATCTGTGGTAATAGTGCCTAGGAGAGGGATTATGAGCTTGTCGCTCCTGATTCTGATGAAAGGGTTTGTTTTCCTACCTCCATCGAGGGAGAGCGTCCCTTCTTCTATGCCTATGAATATTTCTTCAGTCAGTTGGACATTACTTTTCCTTTTACTACTTTCGAGACCGACCTGTTGTGGTCGTGTAAAGCATATTTTCTTAACCAACAATAATCCTTTCATACAAAAAGATGTTTGTCACTAGAACAAACCCCTAAATTTATAAACCGAAGTATTGAACCTCGGGTTGTTCTCCCTAGGAATTACAATAAAGTGTCTTGTTATTGGTTGTAAGTTATTTTGGGGTTTTGATATGAAGCATGAAAGATAAATGGCAAGAAAGTAAACTAAGGCCTAAAAAGGTCTTGGCAATGGTTGGTGGTCAAGGATCTCTATCCTAATTACTAACCACAATATGAGAATTGGCAAGGATTAATTGCATTAAATCATCCTCTAACTAGTAGTAAAGGAAAGTCAAATGAGCTATATCAATCCTAGTCCATAAGTCCTAACTCTACACTAATTCAATTAGTGAGAACTAGAGTCAATGGATCCCAATCATCAATTACTTGGACATTAGTAACTCAAGAGTTCCTTAGTTACCTTTCCAAGCCAAGAACATAAAACTCTACTCTAAAATTCAACCAAGCATTTAATCAAACACTTGGAAGGCATAAAAGGAAAGCATAGTAAATCAACAACAAGAACAAGATCTAACAACAATTATTGCAAAGAATTAACAACAACAATTAAAAGAAACACATTTATTATGAATTACCTCAAATTGCATTATTGAAAGAAAACAAAGGAACAACAATCTATCCAAAACAAAATGAAGAATTACAATTATTAAAGCTCATAACTATAAAGAGGAAGAGGAGAAGATTAAGACTTGATAAAAGAGAAGTGAATTAAAGCATGAATTAAACCTAGATTTAAGAAGAGAGATTAACCTAAACCTATTCCTAATTCTAGAGATAAGTGAGAGCTTCTCTCTCTAAAACTACTAAAAAACTAAACTAATGATGCTATATGATTCCTAGATGGATAGCTTGATCAATCCTTGATCCTTTTATTCCTTTCTATCAGCAATTGGCGCCTGATGACAAGTCATCATATACCCATTTTTCAAGCTAATTTCACTTGTTTTGTTAGCATTTATGCACTTTCTTGCATCCTAAGTAAGTGATTTGGAGTGAAAATTGGTGCACGAAATTGTGATCACTACTTTGTCCATATTCAAATAATCCCCGGTAATGGCTCCAAAGACTTGGTGCTCAATACCATGGCATAAACACAACTTCGCACAACTAACCAGCAAGTGCACTGGGTCGTCCAAGTAATACCTTACGTGAGTAAGGGTCGATCCCACGGAGATTGTTGCTATGAAGCAAGCTATGGTCACCTTGTAAATCTCAGTCAGGCAAACTCAAATGTATATGGTGATGAACGAAAATAACATAAAAGATAAAGATAGAGATACTTATGTAATCCATTGGTAGGAACTTCAGACAAGCGCATGAAGATGCCTTCCCTTCCGTCTCTCTGCTTTCCTACTGTCTTCATCGAATCCTTCTTACTCCTTTCCATGGCAAGCTTTTGCAAGGGTTTCACCGTTGTCAGTGGCTACCTCCCATCCTCTCATTGGAAATGTTCAACGCACCCTGTCACGGCACGGCTATCCATCTGTCGGTTCTCAATCAGGCCGGAATAGAATCCAGTGATTCTTTTGCGTCTGTCACTAACGCCCCGCCCTCAGGAGTTTGAAGCACGTCACAGTCATTCAATCATTGAATCCTACTCAGAATACCACAGACAAGGTTAGACCTTCCGGATTCTCTTGAATGCCGCCATCAGTTCTCGCCTATACCACGAAGACTCTGATCTCACGGAATGGCTGGCTCGTTTGTCAGGCGAGCACTCAGTTGTCAGGCGATCAACCATGCATCGTGTTATCAGGAATCCAAGAGATATTCACTAGAGCTTTGATTGCTTGTAGAACAAGAATGGTTGTCAGTCACCTTGTTCATGAGTGAGAATAATGATGAGTGTCACGGATCATCACATTCATCAAGTTGAAGAACAAGTGATATCTTGGACAAAGAACAAGCGGAATTGAATAGAAGAACAATAGTAATTGCATTAATACTCGAGGTACAGCAGAGTTCCACACCTTAATCTATGGTGTGTAGAAACTCCACCGTTGAAAATACATAAGCATAAGGTCTAGGCATGGCCGAATGGCCAGCCTCCCAATGATCTAAGATAGCATAAAATGAAGATAGCTACCCAGATATATCAATACAATAGTAAAAGGTCCTACTTATAGAAAACTAGTAGCCTAGGGTGTACAGAGATGAGTAAATGACATAAAAATCCACTTCCGGGCCCACTTGGTGTGTGCTTGGGCTGAGCAATGAAGAATTTTCGTGTAGAGACTCTTCTTGGAGTTAAACGCCAGCTTTTATGCCAGTTTGGGCGTTTAACTCCCATTTGGGTGCCAGTTCCAGCGTTTAACGCTGGGATTTCTTGAGGTGACTTTGAACGCCGGTTTGGGCCATCAAATCTTGGGCAAAGTATGGACTATCATATATTGCTGGAAAGCCCAGGATGTCTACTTTCCAACGCCGTTGAGAGCGCGCCAATTGGGCTTCTGTAGCTCCAGAAAATCTACTTCGAGTGCAGGGAGGTCAGAATCCAACAGCATCTGCAGTCCTTTTTGAGTCTCTGGATCAGATTTTTGCTCAGATCCCTCAATTTCAGCCAGAAAATACCTGAAATCACAGAAAAACACACAAACTCATAGTAAAGTCCAGAAAAGTGAATTTTAACTAAAAACTAATAAAAATATACTAAAAACTAACTAGATCATACTAAAAACATACTAAAAACAATGCCAAAAAGCGTACAAATTATCCGCTCATCACAACACCAAACTTAAATTGTTGCTTGTCCCCAAGCAACTGAAGATCAAATAAGATAAAAAGAAGAGAATATGCAATGAACTCCAAAAACATCTATGAAGATCAGTATTAATTAGATGAGCGGGGCTTTTAGCTTTTTGCCTCTGAATAGTTTTGGCATCTCACTCTATCTTTTGGAATTCAGATGAATTGGCTTCTTTAGGAACTCAGAATCCAGATAGTGTTATTGATTCTCCTAGTTAAGTATGATGATTCTTGAACACAGCTACTTATTGAGTCTTGGCCGTGGCCCAAACCACTCTGTCTTCCAGTATTACCACCGGATACATACATGCCACAGACACATAATTGGGTGAACCTTTTCAGATTGTGACTCAGCTTTGCTAAAGTCCCCAATTAGAGGTGTCCAGGGTTCTTAAGCACACTCTTTTTGCCTTGGATCACAACTTTATTCTTTCTTTCTTTTCTTTCTTTTTTTTTTTCGGTTTTTCTCTTTTTTTTTTCGGTTGCTTCCTCTTTTTTTTTTTTGTATTCACTGCTTTTTCTTGCTTCAAGAATCATTTTTATGATTTTTCAGATCCTCAGTAACATGTCTCCTTTTTCATCATTCTTTCAAGAGCCAACATCCATGAACCACAAATTCAAAAGACATATGCACTGTTCATGCATACATTCAGAGAACAAAAGTAATGCCACCACATCAAAATAATTAAACTGCTATAAAATTCAAAATTCATGCAACTCATTCCTTTTCAATTTAAGCACGTTTTTATTCAAGAAAGGTGATGGATTCATAGGACATTCATAACTTTAAGTCATAGACACTAAGACACTAATGATCACAAGACACAAACATAGATAAACATAAGCATAAAATTCGAAAAACAAGAAAACAAAGAACAAGGAGATTAAAGAACGGGTCCACCTTAGTGATGGCGGCTCTTTCTTCCTCTTGAAGATCCTATGGAGTGCTTGAGCTCCTCAATGTCTCTTCCTTGCCTTTGTTGCTCCTCTCTCATGATTCTTTGATCTTCTCTAATTTCATGGAGGATGATGGAGTGTTCTTGATGCTCCACCCTTAGTTGTCCCATGTTGGAACTCAATTCTCCTAGGGAGGTGTTTACTTGCTCCCAATAGTCTTGTGGAGGAAAGTGCATCCCTTGAGGTATCTCAGGGATCTCATGATGAGAGGGGTCTCTTGTGTGCTCCATCCTTTTCTTGGTGATGGGCTTGTCCTCATCAATGGGGGTATCTCCTTCTATGTCAACTCCAACTGAATAACAGAGGTGACAAATGAGATGAGGAAAGGCTAGCCTTGCCACGGTGGAAGACTTGTCCGCCACTTTATGGAGTTCTTGGGCTATAACCTCATGAACTTCCACTTCTTCTCCAATCATGATGCTATGAATCATGATGGCCCGGTCTAGAGTAACTTCGGACCGGTTGCTAGTGGGAATGATTGAACGTTGAATGAACTCCAACCATCCTCTAGCCACGGGTTTGAGGTCATGCCTTCTCAATTGAACCGGCTTGCCTCTTGAATCTCTCTTCCATTGTGCGCCCTCTTCACATATAACTGTGAGGACTTGGTCCAACCTTTGATCAAAGTTGACCCTTCTTGTGCAAGGATGTTCATCTCCTTGCATCATGGGCAAGTTGAATGCTACCCTCACACTTTCCGGACTGAAATCCAAGTAATTCCCCCGAACCATAGTAAGATAATTCTTTGGATCCGGGTCCATACTTTGATCATGGTTCCTTGTGATCCATGCATTGGCATAGAACTCTTGAACCATCAAGATTCCAACTTGTTGAATGGGGTTGGTAAGTACTTCCCAACCTCTTCTTCGGATCTCATGGCGGATCTCCGGATATTCACCCTTTTTGAGTGAAAAGGGGACTTCGGGGATCACCTTCTTCAAGGCCACAACTTCATAGAAGTGGTCTTGATGCACCCTTGAGATGAACCTATCCATCTCCCATGACTCGGAGGTGGAAGCTTTTGCCTTCCCTTTCCTCTTTCTAGAGGTTTCTCCGGCCTTGGATGCCATAAATGTTTATGGAAAACGAAAAAGCAACGCTTTTACCACACCAAACTTAAAAGGTTTTCTCGTCCTCGAGCAAAAGAAGAAAGAAGAGAGTAGAAGAAGAAGAAATGAGGGAGAAGGGAGATGGTGGTTAATTCGGCCAAAGAGGGGGAGAAGTGGTGTTTAGGTTGTGTGAAAATGAAGGAGTGAAGAAGGGTATTTATAGGAGAGAGGGGAGATGGTGTTCGGCCATTATGGGTGGGTTTGGGAGGGAAAGTGGTTTGAATTTGAAGGGTGAGGTTGGTGGGGTTTTATGAAGGATGGATGTGAGTGGTGAAGAGAAAGATGGGATTTGATAGGTGAAGGGTTTTTGGGGAAGAGGTATTGAGGTGATTGGTGAATGAGGGAAGAAGAGAGAGGGTGGTGGTGGGGTTGGTGAGGGTCCTGTGGGGTCCACAGATCCTGTGGTGTCAAGGAAAAGTCATCCCTGCACCAAATGTTGCTCAAAATCACGTTTTGAGCTATTTCTGGCGTTAAACGCCGGGCTGGTGCCCATTCCTGGCGTTTAACGCCAGGTTCTTGCCCTTTCCTGGCGTTTAACGCCAGTCTGGTGCCCCTTTCTGGCGTTAAACGCCCAGAATGGTGCCAGACTGGGCGTTAAACGCCCAACTGCTAGGCTTACTGGCGTTTGAACGCCAGCAACATCTTCCTCCAGGGTGTGCTGTTTTTCTTCCTGTTTTTCATTCTGTTTTTGCTTTTTTCATTGTTTTTGTGACTTCTTATGATCATCAACCTACAAAAAAGATAAAATAACAAAAGAAAATAATTAATTATAAAACATTGGGTTGCCTCCCAACAAGCGCTTCTTTAATGTCATTAGCTTGACAGATGGCTCTCATGGAGCCTCACAGATACTCAGAGCAATGTTGAAACCTCCCAACTCCAAACTTAGAGTTTGAATGTGGGGGTTCAACACCAAACTTAGAGTTTGGTTGTGGCCTCCCAACACCAAACTTAGAGTTTGACTGTGGGGGCTCTATTTGTCTCTGATTTGAGGGAAGCTCTTCAAGCTTCTTCTCCATGATGACAGAGGGATATCCTTAAGTCTTAAACACCAAGGATTCTTCATTCACTTGAATGATCAACTCTCCTCTATCAACATCAATCACAGCCTTTGTTGTGGCTAGGAAGGGTCTGCCAAGGATGATGGATTCTTCCATGCACTTCCCAGTCTCTAGGACTATGAAATCAGTAGGGATGTAATGGTCTTCAACTTTTACCAAAACATTCTCTATAAGTCCATGAGCTTGTTTTCTTGAGTTGTCTGCCATCTCTAGTGAGATACTTGCAGCTTGTACCTCAAAGATCCCTAGCTTCTCCATTACAGAGAGGGGCATGAGGTTTACACTTGACCCTAAGTCACACAAGGCCTTCTTGAAGGTCATGGTGCCTATGGTACAAGGTATGGAAAACTTCCCAGGATCTTGTCTCTTTTGAGGTAATTTCTGCCTAGACAAGTCATCCAGTTCTTTGGTGAGCAAAGGGGGTTCATCCTCCCAAGTCTCATTTCCAAATAACTTGTCATTTAGCTTCATGATTGCTCCAAGGTATTTAGCAACTTGCTCTTCAGTGATATACTCATCCTCTTCAGAGGAAGAATACTCATCAGAGCTCATGAATGGCAGAAGTAAGTCCAATGGAATCTCTATGGTCTCATTTTGAGCCTCAGATTCCCATGGTTCCTCATTGAGGAACTCAGAGGAGATTGGTGCACGCCCACTGAGGTCTTCCTCAGTGGCATCCTCCTCCTCTCTTTCCTCTCCATATTCGGCCATGTTTATGGCTTTGCACTCTCCTTTTGGATTTTCTTCTGTATTACTTGGGAGAGTGCTAGGAGGGAGTTCAGTAATTTTCTTGCTCAGCTGACCCACTTGTCCTTCCAAATTCCTAATGGAGGACCTTGTTTCAGTCATGAAACTTTGAGTGGTCTTTATTAGATCAGAGACCATTGTTGCTAAGTCAGAGGTATTCTGCTTAGAACTCTCTGTCTGTTGCTGAGAAGATGATGGAAAAGGCTTGTTATTGCTAAACCTGTTTCTTCCACCATTATTATTATTGAAACCTTGTTGAGGTCTCTCTTGATTCTTCCATGAGAAATTCGGGTGATTTCTCCATGAAGAATTGTAGGTGTTTCCATAGGGTTCTCCTAGGTAATTCACCTCTTCCATTGAAGGGTTCTCAGGATCATAGCTTCTTCCTCAGATGAAGCATCCTTAGTACTGCCAGGTACATTTTGCATTCCAGACAGACTTTGAGAAATCAAATTGACTTGTTGAGTTAATATCTTATTCTGAGCCAGTATGGCATTCAGAGCATCAATCTCAAGAACTCCTTTCTTCTGACTAGTCCCATTGTTTACAGGATTTCTTTCAGAAGTGTACATGAATTGGTTATTTGCAACCATTTCAATTAGTTCCTGAGCCTCTGTAGGCGTCTTCTTCAGATGAAGAGATCCTCCAGCAGAGCTATCCAAAGACATCTTGGATAGTTCAGAGAGACCATCATAGAAAATACCTATGATGCTCCATTCAGAAAGCATGTCTGAGGGACATTTTCTGATTAATTGTTTGTATCTTTCCCAAGCTTCATAGAGGGATTCTCCATCCTTCTGTCTGAAGGTTTGGACTTCCACTCTAAGCTTACTCCATTTTTTAGGTGGAAAGAACTTTTCCAAGAAGGCATTGACTAGCTTTTCCCAAGAGTCCAGACTATCTTTAGGTTGTGAGTCCAACCATATTCTAGCTCTGTCTCTTATAGCAAAAGGGAATAGCATCAGTCTGTAGACCTCAGGGTCAACCCCATTAGTCTTGACTGTGTCACAGATTTGCAAGAACTCAGCTAAAAACTGATGAGGATCTTCCATTGGAAGTCCATGGAATTTGCAATTCTGTTGCATTAGAGAAACTAATTGAGGCTTAAGCTCAAAGTTGTTTGCACCAATGGCAGGGATAGAGATGCTTCTCCCATAGAAGTCGGGAGTAGGTGCAGTAAAGTCACCCAGCACCTTCCTTGCATTGTTTGCATTGTTGTTGTTTTCGGCTGCCATGTGTTCTTCTTCTTTGAAGAATTCGGTCAGGTCCCCTAAAGAGAGTTGTGCTTTAGCTTCTCTTAACTTTCTCTTCAAGGTCCTTTCAGGTTCAGGGTCAGCTTCAACAAGAATGCCTTTGTCTCTGCTCCTGCTCATATGAAAGAGAAGAGAAAAAGAAAATGTGGAATCCTCTATGTCACAGTATAGAGATTCCTTGAGGTGTCAGAGGAAAAGAAAAATAGAAGAAAAGAAGGTAGAAGAATTCGAACTTGATTAGATAGAGTTCGAATTGTGCATTAAGAATGAGTAGTACTCCATAAATAGAAGGATGTGGGAAGGAGGGAAGAGAATTTTCGAAAATTCAATTAAAAAGATTTTAAAAACATTTTGAAAAATTGATTGATAATTTTCGAAAATTGAAAGTGGAAAAAAAAAATCAAGTGATTTTTGAAAAAAGATTTTGAAATTAGAAATTAAAAAGATTTGATTAAAAACTATTTTGAAGAAGATGTGGTTGAGAAGATATGATTGGTTCTAAAAAATGTGATTGAGAAGATATGATTTGAAAACAATTTTAAAAAGATATGTTTTGAAAACAATTTTAAAAGATTTGATTTTGAAAATTAGTAACTTGCCTAACAAGAAAAGATATGATTCAAACATTAAACCTTTCTCAACAGAAAAGGCAACAAATTTGAGATGTTCAATCAAATCATTAATTGTTAGTAAGTATTTTTGAAAAAGGAAAGAAATTGATTTTGAAAACATTTGATTGAAAATATATGATTTGAAAAAGATTTGATTTTGAAAAACTTTGAAAACTTGAAAAAAAATTGATTTGAAAACAAAATCTTCCCCTTAGCACCATCCTGGCGTTAAACGCCCAGAATGGTATACATTCTGGCGTTTAACGCCCAAAATGCTACCTCTTTGGGCGTTAAACGCCCAACCAGGTACCCTGGCTGGCGTTTAAACGCCAGTCTGTCTTCTTCACTGGGCATTTTTGAATGCTCAGCTTTTTCTGTATAATTTCTCTGCAGCATGTTCTGAATCTTCAATTCTTTGTATTATTGACTTGAAAAGACACAAATTAAAAATATTTTTGGATTTTTAATAATCAAAATGCAACAAGAATCAAATAACAATGCATACAAGACACCAAACTTAGCAGTTTGTATACTACTAACACTATATGAGACACATAAACACTCAAGCCAAAAGAATTCAAAGATCAGAGTAAGAAATCATCAAGAATTATTTGAAGATCCTTAAGACACATGAATGAATGCATGCAATTGACACCAAACTTAAGATGAGACACTAGACTTAAGCAAGAAACATCAAATATTTTTGGTTTTATGATTTTGTAAATTTTTTTTTTTTGTGTTTTTCGAAAATTAAGTGGAAAAAGATATCAAAATTCTTAATGAGAATTCCAGGAATCAGTGCAATGCTAGTCTAAGACTCCGGTCCAGGAATTAGACATGGCTTCACAGCCAGCCAAGCATTCAAAGAAAGCTTCGGTCCAAAACACTAGACATGGCCAAAGGCCAGCCAAGCCTTAGCAGATCACTGCTCCAAAAGCAAGATTGATAAAGATCAACAAGCTCTTGTGATGATAAGTTGAAGCCTCGGTCCAATGAAATTAGACATGGCTTCTCAGCCAGCCAGATTTCAACAAATCATCATGAAACTCTAGAATTCATCTTCAAGAATTTCGAAAAAAAATACCTAATCTAAGCAACAAGATGAACCTTCAGTTGTCCATACACAAACAATCCCCGGCAACGGCGCCAAAAACTTGGTGCACGAAATTGTGATCACTACTTTGTCCATATTCAAATAATCCCCGGTAATGGCTCCAAAGACTTGGTGCTCAATACCATGGCATAAACACAACTTCGCACAACTAACCAGCAAGTGCACTGGGTCGTCCAAGTAATACCTTACGTGAGTAAGGGTCGATCCCACGGAGATTGTTGCTATGAAGCAAGCTATGGTCACCTTGTAAATCTCAGTCAGGCAAACTCAAATGTATATGGTGATGAACGAAAATAACATAAAAGATAAAGATAGAGATACTTATGTAATCCATTGGTAGGAACTTCAGACAAGCGCATGAAGATGCCTTCCCTTCCGTCTCTCTGCTTTCCTACTGTCTTCATCCAATCCTTCTTACTCCTTTCCATGGCAAGCTTTTGCAAGGGTTTCACCGTTGTCAGTGGCTACCTCCCATCCTCTCATTGAAAATGTTCAACGCACCCTGTCACGGCACGGCTATCCATCTGTCGGTTCTCAATCAGGCCGGAATAGAATCCAGTGATTCTTTTGCGTCTGTCACTAACGCCCCGCCCTCAGGAGTTTGAAGCACGTCACAGTCATTCAATCATTGAATCCTACTCAGAATACCACAGACAAGGTTAGACCTTCCGGATTCTCTTGAATGCCGCCATCAGTTCTCGCCTATACCACGAAGACTCTGATCTCACGGAATGGCTGGCTCGTTTGTCAGGCGAGCACTCGGTTGTCAGGCGATCAACCATGCATCGTGTTATCAGGAATCCAAGAGATATTCACTAGAGCTTTGATTGCTTGTAGAACAAGAATGGTTGTCAGTCACCTTGTTCATGAGTGAGAATGATGATGAGTGTCACGGATCATCACATTCATCAAGTTGAAGAACAAGTGATATCTTGGACAAAGAACAAGCGGAATTGAATAGAAGAACAATAGTAATTGCATTAATACTCGAGGTACAGCAGAGCTCCACACCTTAATCTATGGTGTGTAGAAACTCCACCGTTGAAAATACATAAGCATAAGGTCTAGGCATGGCCGAATGGCCAGCCTCCCAATGATCTAAGATAGCATAAAATGAAGATAGCTACCCAGATATATCAATACAATAGTAAAAGGTCCTACTTATAGAAAACTAGTAGCCTAGGGTGTACAGAGATGAGTAAATGACATAAAAATCCACTTCCGGGCCCACTTGGTGTGTGCTTGGGCTGAGCAATGAAGCATTTTCGTGTAGAGACTCTTCATGGAGTTAAACGCCAGCTTTCATGCCAGTTTGGGCGTTTAACTCCCATTTGGGTGCCAGTTCCAGCGTTTAACGCTGGGATTTCTTGAGGTGACTTTGAACGCCGGTTTGGGCCATCAAATCTTGGGCAAAGTATGGACTATCATATATTGCTGGAAAGCCCAGGATGTCTACTTTCCAACGCCGTTAAGAGCGCGCCAATTGGGCTTCTGTAGCTCCAGAAAATCTACTTCGAGTGCAGGGAGGTCAGAATCCAACAGCATCTGCAGTCCTTTTTGAGTCTCTGGATCAGATTTTTGCTCAGATCCCTCAATTTCAGCCAGAAAATACCTGAAATCACAGAAAAACACACAAACTCATAGTAAAGTCCAGAAAAGTGAATTTTAACTAAAAACTAATAAAAATATACTAAAAACTAACTAGATCATACTAAAAACATACTAAAAACAATGCCAAAAAGCGTACAAATTATCCGCTCATCAAAAATGCATAACTTCTTTAAATCAAGCAACCACCATGAAATTAATGATAATCCATGAGGTTTAAGCTAATTTTAATTGAATTTTAATTGATTTATAAGCCTCTTGAATTTAGTGATACTTGGAGTGTTGTTTGGTTTATTATAGGTGAAGAAAAGAAAAGAAAAGGAAAAGCGTGGCATAAAAAGTGTAACCCAAGGAAGAAGAAGCATGGTTTAAGGGAGGAGAAGCGTGCCGCATTGCAATAGGGGAAGCAACATTGCCCTCCACAAGGGCAGAATGCCCTCTAGGAGGGCAACAATAGGTGACCAAGCAAAGGAAGGCAATTCTGCCCTGCCCACTCCAAGGGCAGAGCACAAAATGTGCCTTGAAACCAAGAGAAAAAGAACCTTGCCCTGCCCTTGTGGAGGGCAGAATCGGGCTCTCCAAGGAAGAAATTCAAGAAAAAATTGTCACCCATGCATGCTATAAGGATCGAACAAGGAACCATGAGCAAGCTAGGCACTAAGGCCCACTACCGTGCCAAGAAATCAAGAAAGTTAATGAAGCGTGTGCGTCCTCCGTGGTTTGAACACGGGACGAGAGAGTTGGAACATTGCCCTGCCCTTGGCGCGAGCAGGGCAGCATCGTGTGTGTGGCAGCACCATGCACGCACCAATTTCGATCCTGGCACACCAACTTCCTCCCCTGGCAGCACCAACGCGCGCACTCCACGAATCTGGCGCATCATACTTTTCTGCCCTGCCCTTGGCGCGGGCAGGGCAGCGTTTCACGCATCAGGCTGTGCCAAGCACGCACCAGACGCACCAATCTTCCGCGCCAACAACGCACCATGCATCAATTTTCTGCCCTGCCCTCCACAAGGGCAGGGCAGCCTCCTGGGAGTGACTTTTAATGGGCCGAAAAATTCAATTAAATTTCCAATTGAATTCATTTCTTCACCAATTCAAAAGCCCATCCAAATCCCAAAATCCAAGAATAGAAAGGGTATAAATAGAAGCTAGTTTGATGTAATTAGGACCTTTAACAACTTTTGAACCTTTGAACTTTTACTTTGGCATTTTTACCTTCACTTTTGAATTTTACCTTTCTTTGGAGCTTTGGCACTTGTTCTTGGTGACTTGACTGAGAATTCTGAGAATTGGGGAGGAGAATTGATCTCTCTTCTTCCTCATTCTTGCTTAAGCATTTCTAATCTTCTGTTTTTGAGTTTTGGGTGTGTGAAATTGAGGAAATTCTGTCTCAATTCCCATTCAAACTCTTTCAATTTGTTTTCTGCATAATTCAATTTAATTTCTGTTATTCTATTGCTTCTTCTTTAATTTTCTGTCAATTGCTTAGATAACTCGGATCTGGGAAGGAAATTGGGTTTTAGGCTCTGCTACCTAAGCCCTTGAATCCTGAGATTACAATTCACTTTGGGTTCTTCTGTGAACCTTGCTGCATTTTATTTCCTTTCTGTTTGAATGCTTATTGCTTCTAATTCAATTTCTGCTCAATCAATTGTTGCAATTTACTTTCTCTTTGTTTAGATTCTGCAATCCCATTCCTCAACCCCTTTTACATTCAAGCAATTTATCTTTCTTGCCATTTAAGTTACTGCAATTTAAGTTTCTTGCACTTTAAGTTTCAGTCATTTATTTTCTTGTTCTTTAAGTTTCTGCAAATTTACTTTCCTGTTCTTTAATTTACTGCATTTTTCCCTTCTCCCTTTACATTTACTGTCATTTACTTCTTGTTAAACACAAATCACTCAACCAAAACTTGATTCGCTTGACTAAATCACCCACTAAACTAAAATTGCTCAATCCTTCAATCCCTGTGGGATCGACCTCACTCATGTGAGTTATTATTACTTGATGCGACCCGGTACACTTGCCGGTGAGTTTTGTGTTGGATCGTTTTCCACACATCAAGTTTTTGGCGCCGTTGCCGGGGATTGAAATAGATTGACAATGATTAAGTGAAGTGGAGGTTTAGATTAAGCACTCTTTCTTTTCTGTTATTCTAATTCTTACTAACACACTAACTGTTTGAATTTTTGCTTAAACTAGCTAAAACCTCATTCTAGCAATAGATTCAAGTTTTATTAATTTTCTGGATCTGTGTGTTTATTGTTGTGTGTTTGTATGTCAGGTATAGGAAGATCTTCCCCTATTATCTCTGAAATTGATCAAAGGACTCTTCGGAGAATAAGAAGAGCTGAAAGAGGGAAGAACATTGTTGGAGAAGAAGAATCTGAGGAGGAATTCCAAGATATGGAAGGAGATACCAATCAACCAGGAGAAGGAGCCAACAATAATCAACAACAGAGAAGAGTCTTGGCTTCATACACATTTGCAAATGCAAGGCATTGTGGGAGTAGCATTCTTCCTCCCAATGTCAATGCAAACAATTTTGAACTCAAGCCACAACTCATCACTCTGGTTCAAAACAATTGTTCTTTTGGAGGAGGGCCTTTGGAGGATCCAAATCAACATCTGTCTACTTTCTTGAGAATCTGTGACACAGTGAAAACCAATGGTGTACCTCCTGATAGCTAAAAGTTGCTGCTCTTCCCATTCTCTCTCAGAGATAAAGCCACTCAATGGCTAGAGACCTTTCCAAAAGAAAGCATCAACAACTGGGATGACTTGGTGAGCAAGTTCCTTGCCAAATTTTATCCCCCTCAAAGAATTCTAAGGTTGAAGACTGAGGTTCAAACGTTCACTCAATTAGAGGCCGAGAACTTATATGAAGCATGGGAAAGATATAAGGCTCTATTGAGGAATTGTCCACCAGAGATGTTCACTGAGTGGGACAAGTTGCAAAACTTCTATGAGGGACTCACTCTTAAAGCTCAAGAAGCTCTTGACCACTCTGCTGGAGGCTCTTTACAACTCATGAAAACCACAGAGGAAGCTCGAAACCTCATTGATATGGTGGCCAACAACCAATATTTCTTTGCTCATCAAAGACAACGCCAACCATCACAAAGAAGAGGAGTAATGGAGTTGGAAGGAGTTGATTCAATTCTAGCTCAGAACAAGATGATGCAGCAGCATATTCAACAACAATTTGAGCAAATGGCTAAGAGAATTGATGGCTTGCAAGTGGCAGCAGTAAGCACCACAAGCCAACCTCCAACCACTTGGGTGCAAAGTGAAGAAACTCAAGAGGAGCAACAACAAGAGCAAGTCCAATACATGCACAACCAAAATCCGGGAACAAATGAAGTCTATGGTGATACTTACAATCCATCTTGGAAGAACCATCCCAACCTCAGATGGGGAGATAACCATAATCAAAACCAACAACCATGGCAAAGAAACACAGGCCAGAACAATTGGAAAAACACAAACCATAACCCCCAGCCAAATACTAACCAAAATACATACAGAAAACCACAAAACAACTACCCAAATTCTAACCAATATCCACCCAATAACCACCTAACCAACCAAAACACTTATCTTCATCCATCAACATCCCAAAATCAACCCATCTCACAAGACTCACAGAGAATCACCAATCTAGAGCTGCTCATGGAGAAACTAATGAAGAGCCAAGAATTGACAACCAAGAATCAAGAAGCCTCCATGAAGAACCTAGAGAGGCAGATTGGACAAATCTCCAAGAAGATTTCTGTTGAAAAACCATCAAGTTCTCTACCTAGTGACACCATTCCCAACCCAAAGGAAGAATGCAAGGTCGTGCAACTAAGAAGCGGAAAAGTGTTAGTGGATGGTAACCAAGGAGCAACAAAGAAGCTTATGGAGAATGACACTGAGCCAACTAAGAATGATGAAGCCATCAACAAGGACATGATGACCAAGAATGCTCCAGAAAAACTCACAGAGGAAGACAACAAACCACAGAATTTGAAGAAAGGAAAGAAGATCTTGGAGGAACCAGTTCCAAAACAACATCAAGTGGATAAGAGCTCAACACCACCATTGCCTTATCCACAGAGATTTCACAAGGAAACAAAGGATCAGCATTTCCACAAATTTCTTGAGACCTTTAAGAAGTTGGAAATCAACATACCTCTGGCTGAGGCTTTAGAGCAAATGCCTTTGTATGCCAAGTTCTTGAAGGAGCTTATCAATAAGAAAAGAGACTGGAATGAAAAGGAAACAGTGATGCTAAGTGAAGAATGTAGCGCCGTGCTCCAAAAAGGAATTCCACCAAAGCTTAAGGATCCAGGGAGTTTTGTAGTGCCATGCACTATAAGCAAACTATCCTTGGACAAAGCTCTTTGTGATCTTGGAGCTAGTATCAACTTAATGCCCTTGTCCATGATGAAGAAGCTTGCCATAGAAGAACTCAAACCCACCAGGATGTCACTAGTCATGGCAGACAGATCAATCAAGACACCGAATGGCATTGTGGAAAATTTGCTGGTTAAGGTTGGAAAGTTTATCTTCCCTACGGATTTTGTAATTCTAGATACTGATGAGGAAGGCAACAATTCCATCATCTTGGGCAGACCATTTCTAGCAACTGCAAGAGCCATTATAGATGTGGAAAAAGGAGAAATGATTTTTAGAGTACACAATGAGCAAATGATCATCAATGTTTTTAAGTCAATGCAACACCCCCCAGAGCAGGAAGATCATTTGAGGGTGGATATGATAGAGAGTCTGGTGGAAGAAATGTTAGACATTGATCAGCATGAACAAGAAAAAGACAATCAAGAAACAATGGAGGAACATGTGGCTGAGGTCCTCATAAGCAAAGAGGTGAAACCAAGCAAGAAAGAAGAGGTGCAAAAGCAAGAACTGAAGCCATTACCTTCCCATCTCAAATATGCATTCCTTGGCACCTCAGAAAGCTTCCCAGTGATCATCAATTCGTCCTTAACAAAGAAGGAAGAAGGAGAGCTTCTTGATGTTCTCAGAGCTCACAAGGATGCATTAGGATGGACCATTGATGACCTAAAAGGCATCAGCCCTACAATATGCATGCATAAGATTCTTTTGGAGGACAATTCCAAAGCAGTAATTCAACCTCAAAGAAGACTAAATCCTGCAATGAAGGAAGTCGTCCATAAGGAAGTAATGAAATTATGGAATGCAGGAATCATATATCCTATTTCCGATAGCTCATGGATAAGCCCAGTCCAAGTGGTACCAAAGAAAGGTGGGATGACAGTCATTGTCAATGAAAGGAATGAACTCATTCCCACCAGAACTGTGATAGGGTGGAGGATGTGTATTGACTATAGAAGGTTGAATGATGCCACACGCAAAGATCACTTCCCACTTCCTTTCATTGATCAAATGCTTGAAAGGTTGGCCGGCCATGCTTATTATTGTTTCTTGGATGGTTATTCTGGGTATAATCAGATTGTGGTGGACCCAAAGGACCAAGAAAAGACTTCATTCACATGCCCAGTTGGAGTTTTTGCTTATAGAAGAATGCCATTTGGATTGTGCAATGCCCCAGCCACTTTTCAAAGGTGCATGCTTTCCATTTTCTCAGACATGGTTGAAAATTTTTTAGAGGTTTTTATGGATGACTTCTCTGTTTTTGGTGATAATTTCAATACTTGCTTAAACCATCTAACTCTTGTCTTGAAACGGTGCCAAGAAACTAATTTGGTTTTGAATTGGGAGAAGTGCCATTTCATGGTACCTGAGGGGATTGTTCTTGGTCATAAAGTTTCAAGAAGAGGAATAGAGGTTGACAAGGCAAAAGTGGAAATAATAGAAAAACTCCCTCCACCAACTAATGTGAAATCTGTTAGAAGTTTCTTGGGGCATGCAGGTTTTTATAGAAGGTTTATCAAAGATTTTTCTAAAATAGCTAAACCTTTGAGTAATATTTTGATGATTGATCAACCTTTTGTTTTTTATAAAGATTGCCAGCATGCTTTTGAAACTTTAAAACAGAAACTTACCACAGCACCAATTATCACACCCCCGGATTGGAACTTACCATTTGAACTCATGTGTGATGCAAGTGAAATTGCAATTGGTGCTGTACTTGGACAAAAGAAGGGAAACTTGCATCATGTCATATATTATGCAAGTAAAGTATTAAATGAAGCTCAAAAAAATTACACTACAACAGAGAAGGAGTTGTTAGCTGTAGTCTATGCATTTGATAAGTTTAGATCGTATTTGATAGGATCTAAAATTGTGGTTTATACTGATCATGCTGCTCTCAAGTATTTGATGTCAAAGCAGGATGCTAAACCAAGACTCATCAGGTGGATTCTACTCTTACAAGAATTTGACATTGAGGTAAGGGACAGGAAAGGCACTGAAAATCTAGTTGCTGATCATTTGTCAAGGCTGCCACCAGAAACAATTCAAAAGGCTTCATTGCCTGTGAATGAAAGCTTCCCAGATGAACATCTTATGCTGGTTCAACAAACACCATGGTTTGCTGATATAGCTAATTACAAAGTGGGAAGGAAGATACCTCAAGAATTTACTAAGCAACAAGTGAAGAAGCTAATCAATGAAGCAAAGAAGTTCTTGTGGGATGAACCTTACTTGTTCAAAAGATGTTCTGATGGAATAATTAGAAGATGTGTCCCTGAGAGTGAAATGCAAGATATATTATGGCATTGCCATGGCTCTGCGTACGGCGGACACTTTGGTCCAGAGAGAACAGCAGCAAAGATACTACAAAGTGGGTTCTATTGGCCAACCATTTTCAAAGATGCCAGGGAGTTTATCCACCAATGTAATGAATGCCAAAGAACAGGAGGATTAACAAGAAGAAACGAGATGCCACAGAACTTTATTTTGGAAGTAGAATTGTTTGATTTATGGGGCATTGATTTCATGGGACCCTTTCCTCCCTCTTATTCATTCAGATATATCTTGGTAGCAGTGGAGTATGTTTCAAAATGGGTGGAAGCCATAGCCACAACAACCTGTGATGCACAAATTGTCCTTCAATTCCTAAAGAAGCACATCTTTACTAGATATGGAGTGCCCAAGGGTCTCATCAGTGATGGTGGTGGCCATTTTTGTAATAGACAAATGGAGAAACTTCTCCACAAATATGGAGTTATTCATAAGGTAGCCACACCATATCATCCCCAAACTAATGGGCAGGCAGAATTAGCAAACAGGGAACTGAAGAAGATCATAGAAAAGACAGTTGGTAGCACAAGAAAGGATTGGGCTAGGAAGTTGGAAGATGCACTTTGGGCATACCGAACAGCTTTCAAAACTCCTATTGGGAAGTCCCCGTTTCAATTGCTATATGGCAAGTCTTGTCATCTCCCTGTAGAGCTTGAGCACAAAGCCTTTTGGGCCACCAAACTCCTAAATCTAGATTCTGAAGCAGCAGGAGAGAAAAGATTGTTGCAACTGAATGAGCTAGATGAGTTTAGGCTAGAAGCCTATGAAAGTACCAAGATATACAAGGAAAAAGCTAAGGGATGGCATGACAGGAAGATTTTGAAGAAAGAGTTCAAACCTGGACAACAAGTTCTCTTGTATAACTCACGGCTCAAGATATTTCCTGGCAAGCTTAAGTCTAAGTGGACTGGTCCATACTTGGTGACTAAGGTTTTTCCTTATGGGAGTATTGAATTGCTAGATGAAGCAACAAAGAATCGGTTTACAGCAAATGGTCATAGAGCAAAACTATACCTAGGGGGGCAATGGAACAAAGAAACAGAAGTCCAGAACCTCAACCCTCCTTGAAGCAAAAACAGAAGATGTCAAGCTAGTGACAATAAAAGAGCGCTTGTTGGGAGGCAACCCAACCTGAGGTAGTCTTTCTTTCATAGCTTTTTCAATAAAAATGATGAATAATTGGTAAGGATTGCAAGGAACTAAGTTTGGTGTTGCACACCAAAACAATTTGAGGGAGACTGAAAACTTCTAAGTTTGGTGTTCCACCAAAAATATCATTTAAAAACACATTCTCACCTCTTGCATGATTCTAGCTTCAAGCAATCAGACACATTATTCAACTGTTAAATTGTTTCCTAGCTTTAATTTCATTAACCTTTAGCAAGTAGACATGGTTTCAATTATGGTTGACTTGTTGCATCTGAGACAGTGGCAAAACAATTAAGTTTGGTGTTCACACACCAAAACAAATCCTGCAACCACACTCAGTTTATGCACACTAACCATATAAATTAAGGGCTTGAGAAGCAAGCAACTTTGAGGATTATGCAGAACATGAGTCAATAATTGAAGACACTATGCATTTTAACTCAAAGAGAACACAACAGAAGGAAGAATCAAAGGGCTGCAACTTCAAAGGTTGTATCTAAAACTTAATCCTTGCTGCTGTGAAATGTTCTGAATCTGGAAACAATTGTCTGTCTTGCTAAAGTGTTCATCTAGTTGCAAGTGAAATAGCTAGAAAAATGCTAAGTCTGCATATTGCTTGCATCCATCACTTAGCTTTAAATATTGTTTTGTTTCCCATATGCTTAAATAAAAGAGTTTGGTTTGAATTGAAAAGTGAAATATTCAATGTTGCATAAGTATGAATGGAAGTTGGTGGTGGTACATGTGTTTGATTAAATGTATAACTCATGAAATAATTGTTGCATAATATCATTCTCATTCAATTGTAAGTTAGCTTGCTGTTACAAAGACTCTTATCAAGAATGAAACAACCCTTGGTAACAAAAACAGAAAGAAAAGAGAAAGAAAAAGCCAAAATGGCAAGAAAAACAAAGAATAAAGGTTGGACACCAATAGCTTGGACCTTAGGACATATGCCTGTGGTGTTCTTGTACTAAGATCTGCTTGGATGAGTAAATTCTAAGGGGTATTTTGAAACCCGGTCACTTAGATCAACTGATTTGGGATGGCCAATTGAAAATCCACAATAAAGAGCAACTTAGATACAAAACATTTAGTTATCCAAAGAGATGCTGGGCATCAATGATCCTAGGAAGAATTAGTGAGCCATGTGTCTGTGGTAGAAAGATGTTGAGCAAAAGAAAAGAAAATAAAGCCAAAGGCTATGCTGCAACATTTGACACCCAACCTCTAAAAGAATAATAAGCTTGTTAAGCATTATAAGCCAAGAAAAGTTAGCAAGGGAGTGAGTAAAAAGTGAGTCTTATAACAGCAAGTTTAGCAAACCTTTGATGCAAAATGTATATTATGTAACAAGAACAATAACGTGAGTTGTCATTGTCTGCATAAATGCCCCATAGATCAAGTTCTGCTATCTGCATAATAAGGATAAGTATCCTTTTCTTATTCATTCCAATTTCTCTTAGTTTTGATGCTTGCTTGGGGACAAGCAAGATTTAAGTTTGGTGTTGTGATGACAAGTCATCATATACCCATTTTTCAAGCTAATTTCACTTGTTTTGTTAGCATTTATGCACTTTCTTGCATCCTAAGTAAGTGATTTGGAGTGAAAATGCATAACTTCTTTAAATCAAGCAACCACCATGAAATTAATGATAATCCATGAGGTTTAAGCTAATTTTAATTGAATTTTAATTGATTTATAAGCCTCTTGAATTTAGTGATACTTGGAGTGTTGTTTGGTTTATTATAGGTGAAGAAAAGAAAAGAAAAGGAAAAGCGTGGCATAAAAAGTGTAACCCAAGGAAGAAGAAGCGTGGTTTAAGGGAGGAGAAGCGTGCCGCATTGCAATAGGGGAAGCAACATTGCCCTCCACAAGGGCAGAATGCCCTCTAGGAGGGCAACATTAGGTGACCAAGCAAAGGAAGGCAATTCTGCCCTGCCCACTCCAAGGGCAGAGCACAAAATGTGCCTTGAAACCAAGAGAAAAAGAACCTTGCCCTGCCCTTGTGGAGGGCAGAATCGGGCTCTCCAAGGAAGAAATTCAAGAAAAAATTGTCACCCATGCATGCTATAAGGATCGAACAAGGAACCATGAGCAAGCTAGGCACTAAGGCCCACTACCGTGCCAAGAAATCAAGAAGGTTAATGAAGCGTGTGCGTCCTCCGTGGTTCGAACACGGGACGAGAGAGTTGGAACATTGCCCTGCCCTTGGCGCGGGCAGGGCAGCATCGTGTGTGTGGCAGCACCATGCACGCACCAATTTCGATCCTGGCGCACCAACTTCCTCCCCTGGCAGCACCAACGCGCGCACTCCACGAATCTGGCGCATCATACTTTTCTGCCCTGCCCGCGGCGCGGGCAGGGCAGCGTTTCACGCATCAGGCTGCGCCAAGCACGCACCAGACGCACCAATCTTCCGCGCCAACAACGCACCATGCATCAATTTTCTGCCCTGCCCTCCACAAGGGCAGGGCAGCCTCCTGGGAGTGACTTTTAATGGGCCGAAAAATTCAATTAAATTTCCAATTGAATTCATTTCTTCACCAATTCAAAAGCCCATCCAAATCCCAAAATCCAAGAATAGAAAGGGTATAAATAGAAGCTAGTTTGATGTAATTAGGACCTTTAACAACTTTTGAACCTTTGAACTTTTACTTTGGCATTTTTACCTTCACTTTTGAATTTTACCTTTCTTTGGAGCTTTGGCACTTGTTCTTGGTGACTTGACTGAGAATTCTGAGAATTGGGGAGGAGAATTGATCTCTCTTCTTCCTCATTCTTGCCTAAGCATTTCTAATCTTCTGTTTTTGAGTTTTGGGTGTGTGAAATTGAGGAAATTCTGTCTCAATTCCCATTCAAACTCTTTCAATTTGTTTTCTGCATAATTCAATTTAATTTCTGTTCTTCTATTGCTTCTTCTTTAATTTTCTGTCAATTGCTTAGATAACTCGGATCTGGGAAGGAAATTGGGTTTTAGGCTCTGCTACCTAAGCCCTTGAATCCTGAGATTACAATTCACTTTGGGTTCTTCTGTGAACCTTGCTGCATTTTATTTCCTTTCTGTTTGAATGCTTATTGCTTCTAATTCAATTTCTGCTCAATCAATTGTTGCAATTTACTTTCTCTTTGTTTAGATTCTGCAATCCCATTCCTCAACCCCTTTTACATTCAAGCAATTTATCTTTCTTGCCATTTAAGTTACTGCAATTTAAGTTTCTTGCACTTTAAGTTTCAGTCATTTATTTTCTTGTTCTTTAAGTTTCTGCAAATTTACTTTCCTGTTCTTTAATTTACTGCATTTTTCCCTTCTCCCTTTACATTTACTGTCATTTACTTCTTGTTAAACACAAATCACTCAACCAAAACTTGATTCGCTTGACTAAATCACCCACTAAACTAAAATTGCTCAATCCTTCAATCCCTGTGGGATCGACCTCACTCATGTGAGTTATTATTATTTGATGCGACCCGGTACACTTGCCGGTGAGTTTTGTGTTGGATCGTTTTCCACACATCAGCGCCAAAATGGGTTCAATGTGCACGCACGGTACGCGTGCGCGTCCCTGGCCGATTCTGCAATGTGCGTGCGAGCGCCTTGTGCACGTGCGCGTGCTTGGCTAATTTCATTTCTTTGACTTTTTATGCTTCTCTCCACTTGTATGCTTCCTTCCTTGTTCCCTTTGATCTATGCCTAGCCTATTTCAATCCTGGAATTACTAGCAAACACATCAAGGCATCTTATGGAATCAAAGAGGAATTAGAATTTATCAAAATAAGGCTTAAAAAGCATGTTTTTACACTTAAGCACAAATACGGGAGAGATTACAAAACCATGCTAATTCATAGGTTAAATGCGAGAAAAGGTCATCAAAATACTCTAAATTCAATACAAGATAAATCCTAAAAATGGGGTTTATCAACCCTGATGCATTCGCATATTTGCCATTTTAACTAGTTAGTTTAGTTAGTTTTAGCTTAGGTTCATTCACTTTCTTTGAAATAAATGAGCAATTTTGTGAGTTTTCCTCCATGCATCCATGAACCAAGAATTAAGTGAAATTTGGCATAATTCATGCAAATAAATCAAGGAGTTTATATACAAGTTGATGTGAATGATTCCCTTGAAAATTATTGCATAAGATGGCAAAACTTTGACGAAAGTTCTTTGGTTTATGTTAGGTGATGAAGCAAGAAGACAATGGAGCAAGAAAATATTGGAGAAAGGAAGAACAAGCAAGTTGGCAACTTGGAAATCAAGTTGGCAACTTGCTAGTGTGTGTCCAGCAGAGTTGGCAGCTTGACCTCCCCCTCTTCAAGGATGAATATCTTGAACCACAAGGATCCAATTGGCATGATTCCAATTGCGTTGAGAAGCTGACATCAAGAGCTTTCCAACGATATATAATAGTCCATAATGTGGCGAGGAATGGAAGCTCAAATCAGAGGGAAACTCAAGCCCCAAGAGCAAGGAAATGAAGCATTGCAAGTTGCCAACTTGAGCAGCAAGTTGGCAACGCCAGGAGCCATCAGGGGAAGCCACCAGGGGAAGAGTAGCACGTTGCCAACGCCAACACCAAGTTGGCAACGCCCAAGCCAAGTTGAAGAAGAGCCTGGCGTTGTTGCTGGTGTGTTTGCCAACAACTTGGGCAACAACGCCCAGGCAGCTTGAGGATGCTCTCTTCAAGAACGTGTATCTTGAGCTAGAAAACTCCAATTGAGGTGAAATCAGTGGCATTGGAAAGTAGACATCAAGAGGTTTTCAACCATATATCACAATATGAAATTGGAGTTCATTTGAAGGTTCAAATGTTGGCTTCATTTAGAGCCTCAAACATGGAAAGTATTGTTTTTGGATTGCTCACCAAGTTGGCAACGCCCAACCAAGTTGCCAACGCCCAAAATGAAGAGAGGAGCACCAACCAAGTTGCCAACGCCCACAAGCCTTGCCATGCACGTTGCCAACGCCAGGAAGGGCACCAATCAAGTTGCCAACGCCCATAAGCCATGCCATGCACGTTGCTAACGCCCATAAGCCTTGCCATGCACGTTGCCAACGCCAGGAAGCAAACATGGAGCCTTGAGAAAGGCTCGAGCACGTTGCCAACGTGCTGAAGAGAAGGAGTGTTTGGCAACAACGCCAGGATGGTAAGGAAATTGTGATGCACGTTGCTAACTTGGAATGTATGGGCGTTATCCACAACAACTCCAACAAGGCAGCCTGAACATGTCCTCTTCAATGGAAGATATCTTGAGCTACAGAGATCCAAATTGAGTGCTTCCAGTTGCGTTGGAAAGCTAACATTCAGAGCTTTCCAACCATATATGATAGTCTATGGTGGAGCACAAAATTGAAGCCAAACTAGAGTCATCTTTAGGCCCTAAAAACAAGAACATGAAGTGAAATCCAAGAAGGCTAGAGATTAGCCTTGGAGTGTGGCACGAGCACGTTGCCAACGTGCATATAAGGGTGCGTGTTTTGCAACAACGCCAGCCTCATTTCCCTGCTTTGGGAGGCTCTAGGCACGGGCACGTTGCCAACTTGGGAGTGTGGGTGCGTTTTTGGCAACAACTTGGCAGCTTGACCTTACCTTCTTTGAGGAACCATAACTTGAGCTAGGAAAGTCCAATTGAGGTGATTCCAGTGGCATTAGAAAATAGACATCAAGAGCTTTCCAATGATGTATAATAGTCCATATTGAGGCTGAAGGTTGACACTCAAATTCTGGGCTACATTTAGCATGAAAGTAGAGCCAAGAAGAGGAAAAGCAAGTTGTTGGCAACAACTTGGGCTAGCAACGCCCAAGTCTCATACTTCACTTCCAGGAAAATGTCTTGCACGTTGCCAACGTGCATTTGGCCTGGAGTTAGTGCCAATAACGCCAAGCCAATGGGCCAGAATTGGTGCCAACTTACTCTGCCTCCTCTATTCCTCACAAAGGCCAGAAACTTCATCAATTGAACCAGAAATTCAACAAAGAGAAAGCCCATATTGCTAACCCACTTGAAGATCTTTGAAAGAGCTTTAGGACTAGTATAAATAGAGATTTAGTTTGTACTTTGAGGGACTTTTACTTTTGAATACTTTTTAACACTTAGAATTTTTATATACTTTGAGCACTTTTACTTGGCTTTTGTTAGAACTTCCGGGTACTCTCCCGGAAAGCTCATCTTTGGTTTTCTATTGGAATTCTTCTTCTTCATTTTCAAGTTTTAAAAAACTTCATTCTTCTTCTTCTTCTTCTTCCTTTACATTTAGTTTAATTTTGATTTATGGCAATTGTTGTTGAAATTGGAGCAATGACTCACTAAACCCCACTTTCATTAGGGGGAGGAGCTCTGTTTGTTGGAATGAATTGGTGAACCCATCTTCTCCTCCTCAATTCTAGTGGTTGATCTAAAGAGGGAACTCTTGCTCTTCATAGATTCAACCACCATCGAGAGAGGGGTTAATCTACATGAATTATGTGGTGAATTTGAGAAATGAGCCACATAATTCAGTTTAGAGTTCATCCTTTCATGATTTCTTTAATCAATATACCTTGGTTAGTATGTGAGATGTAACTCTCCTTGGTTGAGATTATAGGAATTGTGTGGCTGGATTAGATTTGAGCTTCATCTCTTCTCATGAATAATTAGATCACGAGAGTGGCAATTGGTTATGTTGAGAGAGATTGAATCACCAAGAGATTGGGATTCAATCACCCACTTGCCATGGATCTATACCCATGATTGAGGAAGATTTGACTAACATCAATTCATGAAAACTAGCATCTCTGATCCCTAATGATCCTCTCTATCATTAATTCTCATCTCTCTTGTTCTTAGTGTTTGAAAACCCATTGCCCAACTCCCTTCTACATTCTGTCAATTTACTATTCTTGTTATTACATTCTGTTCCTTTATTTCTTGTCATTTACTCTTATGTTCTTTAAATTTCTGCAACCTTTAATTCCTTGCAATTTATCTTTGATGTCATTTAAGTTTCTTGCACTTTAAGTTTCCGTCAATGACTTTCATTTTATTTCTCTATTCTAGTTCTTTACATTTTGTGTCATTTACATTCTTGCAATTATGTTCAAAAATCAAAATGCTCATGAAATCAAAACTATGTTTGCTTGACTAAATTTACCATTAACTAAAGTTGCTTAATCTACCAATCTCCGTGGGATCGACCTCACTCTTTGTGAGTTTTATTACTTGATACGACCCGGTATACTTGCCGGTTATACGTGAAATTCTAATTTTTACGTATCAAGTTTTTGGCGCCGTTGCCGGGGATTGGAAAAGATTGACAATGATTAAGTGAATGGTAGTTTAGATTAAGCATTTTCTGTGTTTTTGCTTTGTACAGTTCTTTTAATCTTTTTGTTTTCTTTTTGACACTAAGTGTTTGTGTTATTGCCTCACTAAGAGATTCTCATCTGAGATATGAATTTCAATTGCTTTGGTGATTGTGTTTTACAAAACTTAAATGGAGTTTACCTCATCTTTTGATCAAACAAACTTTCTGGGATATCACCCACCACCACCAATCTCTAATGGTGGCTGGGAATATCACCAAGAAAATACAAATTCTGAGCACTCCAATCCATGGAGATTTGCTTCAGAGACACAAGATGAGCAAGAGAATCATATGGGATACCAACCACCACCACAAAATGATTCATATCATTATCCTTATGGTGGATGGGAATATCAACAAGAAATGATGGATCATGAGCAATCAACCCAAATGGGATATGCCCCAAGGTCACATAATGATCAAGAAAGTTACATGGGGTATTTTCCACCACCACAAAATGATTCAAGTTACCATACTAATTGTGGTTGGGAAAATCAAGACCAAGGAATGATGGGGTTTGAGCAATCAAACCAAATGGGATGCTTCACAAGAACACAAAATGATTCATACTCCTATGAATGGGACAACTATCCAAATTGTGATTGGGAAGGACAAAACCAAGGAGAATTCAATGTTTCTTATCCCATCCATCATGAGCCAGCACCTCTTAATTATCCAACCTCACCTCCAAATTTTTCATATCAAAATTCTTCACCACTTGATTATGCCTCAACACAAAGTTTCCTCCAAAATCCATACCAGTCATCCCATCAATCACACAACTTATTCCACACCCCTCAACACAACTTCACCACAATACATTCACGTCACCAAAATTACTCTCAACCTTCATCTCTTGAATTAACAGATGAGGAATACCTTGAAGGCATTGAAATACAGAGAAAACTAGTGGAATTTTACACAAAATCCCCATCTTGGGAAGAAACCATCCTCGAGCAGATAAATGGGTCCTTAGAGCAAACAAAGAGGAACTTAGAACCATCAAACAGTACGGATGAAGACAAATTTGTGGGTGAGGAAGTGGAAAAGCAAGATGAGGAAGCCTCTGTCAAGAGAAATTTCAATGAAAAATGAGGTAGAGGTGGTTGAACCTGAAATTGCACTTGAGATGACAAGAGAACATGAAGACTCACAACTCTCACAAACTTCCCTGGACCAAAACGCCTCAACACTTGAAACCATGATTGAAAGGTATGAAGAGGAGATGAAGAAATGTTGGGAAGATCAACAAACCTCCTCCATGATAGAGCTATTAAAGCAAATGTTGGGTGCAAAGAAAGGAGTGGAGGAGCATGAACGTGAGGAAGTCATTCCAGAGAATTCACACTCAAGTGAAGCAGAAAATCACATGAAGGAAGGGCTCATGGAACCACCAATACAAAAGGCTTTTGATGAAAAGAAGACTCCAACAATCACACAACCACCAAGACTTGGATTCAAGGAAGTGAAGGCAATTAACAAAAGCACCAAGAAGAGGATTGTGACCAAGCTACCAAGGACAACATTCATGAAGAAAAAAAGGTCAACCACAAGCAATCCTCCCCCTGATCCAGTAAGCAAGCTCAATCAAGCCATTAACAAAAGAAAGCTTGTTGAGGAGAGGCCAAGACAGGGGACACTAGCTGAATCTTCTTCCCCCTTAAGGTCATTCCTATTAACAAACTGGAAGAAGAGGAAGAAAGTGAACAACATGTCAACCATAGGTATAATTTCTCTTCTCTGCTTTGTTTTTGTTCTTTGTTTTATTTAAATTCAATAAATTGGCATATGGTTACATTTTAAGTTTGGTGTTGCCTTGCAACAAATTGTTTCAATCTTCTTGGATGATTGCATCAAATCAAAAATGAAAGTGACATACCAAGATTCTAAGTTTGGTGTGCCATTTATTTTCTATGCAATTTATTCAAGCAACACTACTTGTCTGCATAATCATAATGCCTCTGCAGTTTTAGTTTTCTCTTTTGATTTGACACTTTTGCATTCTACTTGCTTTAGTTATTTTCTATCTTTAAATGCTTTCATTTAGTTTGCTTATTAACTGTTTTTGCTAATACATTACCAAGAGATCCTTATTCATGACAGATTCTTAGCTTGGTGATTGTATTTAACATACAACAGTTTCATTTGCTTAGTTTTAATTCAAATAAATTGACATATGATTGCATTCTAAGTTTGGTGTTGCTATGCAACAAAATTTGTTTCCAATCTTTACTGGATACTTGCATTAATTCCAAGTGAAAGTGTCACACTAAGTTTGGTGTGCCACTTATCTTTTATGCAATGTATTAGGCTCACCTTCTTAAGTTTGCAATCAAAATGTCTATGTCTCCTGTGCCTTAATTGTTATCCTTAATTTTGCTTGCTTGAAACACATGTGCTACTAATGTTTCATTGTGTAAGACATTCATGATCTATCTTAGCCCCATAGCCACGGTTCTAATTGTTGCTTGAGGACAAGCAATCATTCTAAGTTTGGTGTGGGAAGGGAAAGAAAAGGAGGAAAAGGACAACAATAGAGAAGATAAATTACAAGGTTGTAAAGTTCTTTTTTTCTCTCATTTGTTTCCAGCACTTTAAATTGCATGATTGTCTTATTACCTTCTCTGTATACATGTGAGATATGAATGGGCATAGTTTGATTTCTAAATTGCAATATGCTGCTGTGGCATTATGACCACCAACTTGAGTTTTGTGAATTCAAAAGCAATAAAGCATCATGATCATAAACAAACAAGGCATGAAAGAAGAACTTAGCATGTGCATACAAATATTGGAAAGCTAGTATGATTGATTGTTGCTCAAGTACATTAGACTTTATTTAATTGAAGTTTTCATCTAGGACTTTTTGTGAAATCTTTTGAAAATCATGAAAACCTTGAAGAAGCAAATGCAATTTAGGCAAGAAAGAAAAAGGGAAAGAATGAGAAAGCTGAAGGCTCTGAGTACCAATGACAATTTCATTGTTATGTACTTGTGGTGTTTATGTATCAAGTAAAATGCTTGAAAACAAAACACTTAGAAGTCAAGGCTAGGCTCAAGTGCAAAAGCACTCCCTCAAAGCTCAAGGTTCTGAGCATCAATGATTAGAGAGTCGAGAAAAGAAAAGAAAAAATGAGCCTAATGAAGTCCTCTAATTCAAATGCTTGTGGTGCTTATGTATCAAGTGGTAATACTTGAAAACAAAGCATTTAGAATCGTAGCTTTGTTATTAACTCATGGGAAAAACACCCAAAAGGAGAAGCTAATAAGAAAATCAAAAGCTTGTTTCAAGGAAGAATTATAAGAAAAAGATTTCATAAAGTGAGCTAGATAGAAGCATCAATCATTTACATTTCTTTTGTGATTGTAGCATGCAGAAAACTAGCTTGCCATGAACATTAACTTGCTATTCTTCTAACCTTGGATTGTCAATCTCTATTGCATGATTCTTTTCTTGCTTGAGGACAAGCAAGGTTTAAGTTTGGTGTTGTGATGCATTCGCATATTTGCCATTTTAACTAGTTAGTTTAGTTAGTTTTAGCTTAGGTTCATTCACTTTCTTTGAAATAAATGAGCAATTTTGTGAGTTTTCCTCCATGCATCCATGAACCAAGAACTAAGTGAAATTTGGCATAATTCATGCAAATAAATCAAGGAGTTTATATACAAGTTGATGTGAATGATTCCCTTGAAAATTATTGCATAAGATGGCAAAACTTTGAGGAAAGTTCTTTGGTTTATGTTAGGTGATGAAGCAAGAAGACAATGGAGCAAGAAAATATTGGAGAAAGGAAGAACAAGCAAGTTGGCAACTTGGAAATCAAGTTGGCAACTTGCTAGTGTGTGTCCAGCAGAGTTGGCAGCTTGACCTCCCCCTCTTCAAGGATGAATATCTTGAACCACAAGGATCCAATTGGCATGATTCCAATTGCGTTGAGAAGCTGACATCAAGAGCTTTCCAACGATATATAATAGTCCATAATGTGGCGAGGAATGGAAGCTCAAATCAGAGGGAAACTCAAGCCCCAAGAGCAAGGAAATGAAGCATTGCAAGTTGCCAACTTGAGCAGCAAGTTGGCAACGCCAGGAGCCATCAGGGGAAGCCACCAGGGGAAGAGTAGCACGTTGCCAACGCCAACACCAAGTTGGCAACGCCCAAGCCAAGTTGAAGAAGAGCCTGGCGTTGTTGCTGGCGTGTTTGCCAACAACTTGGGCAACAACGCCCAGGCAGCTTGAGGATGCTCTCTTCAAGAACGTGTATCTTGAGCTAGAAAACTCCAATTGAGGTGAAATCAGTGGCATTGGAAAGTAGACATCAAGAGCTTTTCAACCATATATCACAATATGAAATTGGAGTTCATTTGAAGGTTCAAATGTTGGCTTCATTTAGAGCCTCAAACATGGAAAGTATTGTTTCTGGATTGCTCACCAAGTTGGCAACGCCCAACCAAGTTGCCAACGCCCAAAATGAAGAGAGGAGCACCAACCAAGTTGCCAACGCCCACAAGCCTTGCCATGCACATTGCCAACGCCAGGAAGGGCACCAATCAAGTTGCCAACGCCCATAAGCCATGCCATGCACGTTGCTAACGCCCATAAGCCTTGCCATGCACGTTGCCAACGCCAGGAAGCAAACATGGAGCCTTGAGAAAGGCTCGAGCACGTTGCCAACGTGCTGAAGAGAAGGAGTGTTTGGCAACAACGCCAGGATGGTGAGGAAATTGTGATGCACGTTGCTAACTTGGAATGTATGGGCGTTATCCACAACAACTCCAACAAGGCAGCCTGAACATGTCCTCTTCAATGGAAGATATCTTGAGCTACAGAGATCCAAATTGAGTGCTTCCAGTTGCGTTGGAAAGCTAACATTCAGAGCTTTCCAACCATATATGATAGTCTATGGTGGAGCACAAAATTGAAGCCAAACTAGAGTCATCTTTAGGCCCTAAAAACAAGAACATGAAGTGAAATCCAAGAAGGCTAGAGATTAGCCTTGGAGTGTGGCACGAGCACGTTGCCAACGTGCATATAAGGGTGCGTGTTTTGCAACAACGCCAGCCTCATTTTCCTGCTTTGGGAGGCTCTAGGCACGGGCACATTGCCAACTTGGGAGTGTGGGTGCGTTTTTGGCAACAACTTGGCAGCTTGACCTTACCTTCTTTGAGGAACCATAACTTGAGCTAGGAAAGTCCAATTGAGGTGATTCCAGTGGCATTAGAAAATAGACATCAAGAGCTTTCCAATGATGTATAATAGTCCATATTGAGGCTGAAGGTTGACACTCAAATTCTGGGCTACATTTAGCATGAAAGTAGAGCCAAGAAGAGGAAAAGCAAGTTGTTGGCAACAACTTGGGCTAGCAACGCCCAAGTCTCATACTTCACTTCCAGGAAAATGTCTTGCACGTTGCCAACGTGCATTTGGCCTGGAGTTAGTGCCAATAACGCCAAGCCAATGGGCCAGAATTGGTGCCAACTTACTCTGCCTCCTCTATTCCTCACAAAGGCCAGAAACTTCATCAATTGAACCAGAAATTCAACAAAGAGAAAGCCCATATTGCTAACCCACTTGAAGATCTTTGAAAGAGCTTTAGGACTAGTATAAATAGAGATTTAGTTTGTACTTTGAGGGACTTTTACTTTTGAATACTTTTTAACACTTAGAATTTTTATATACTTTGAGCACTTTTACTTGGCTTTTGTTAGAACTTCCGGGTACTCTCCCGGAAAGCTCATCTTTGGTTTTCTATTGGAATTCTTCTTCTTCATTTTCAAGTTTTAAAAAACTTCATTCTTCTTCTTCTTCTTCTTCCTTTACATTTAGTTTAATTTTGATTTATGGCAATTGTTGTTGAAATTGGAGCAATGACTCACTAAACCCCACTTTCATTAGGGGGAGGAGCTCTGTTTGTTGGAATGAATTGGTGAACCCATCTTCTCCTCCTCAATTCTAGTGGTTGATCTAAAGAGGGAACTCTTGCTCTTCATAGATTCAACCACCATCGAGAGAGGGGTTAATCTACATGAATTATGTGGTGAATTTGAGAAATGAGCCACATAATTCAGTTTAGAGTTCATCCTTTCATGATTTCTTTAATCAATATACCTTGGTTAGTATGTGAGATGTAACTCTCCTTGGTTGAGATTATAGGAATTGTGTGGCTGGATTAGATTTGAGCTTCATCTCTTCTCATGAACAATTAGATCACGAGAGTGGCAATTGGTTATGTTGAGAGAGATTGAATCACCAAGAGATTGGGATTCAATCACCCACTTGCCATGGATCTATACCCATGATTGAGGAAGATTTGACTAACATCAATTCATGAAAACTAGCATCTCTGATCCCTAATGATCCTCTCTATCATTAATTCTCATCTCTCTTGTTCTTAGTGTTTGAAAACCCATTGCCCAACTCCCTTCTACATTCTGTCAATTTACTATTCTTGTTATTACATTCTGTTCCTTTATTTCTTGTCATTTACTCTTATGTTCTTTAAATTTCTGCAACCTTTAATTCCTTGCAATTTATCTTTGATGTCATTTAAGTTTCTTGCACTTTAAGTTTCCGTCAATTACTTTCATTTTATTTCTCTATTCTAGTTCTTTACATTTTGTGTCATTTACATTCTTGCAATTATGTTCAAAAATCAAAATGCTCATGAAATCAAAACTATGTTTGCTTGACTAAATTTACCATTAACTAAAGTTGCTTAATCTACCAATCTCCGTGGGATCGACCTCACTCTTTGTGAGTTTTATTACTTGATACGACCCGGTATACTTGCCGGTTATACGTGAAATCTAAATTTTTACGTATCAAACCCATCCCAACTTCACCCGAATTCTTGGGGTTTTGTCAAGATCTTTCAGCTACTTTGCCAAGAGTTAAGCGTAACACCTTCTCAGACTCTTTTCCTTTATCTGTTTGTTTCTGCCAAGCCTGGTGGTTCTTCCAAAAAGAAAGCTTCCTGGGTTTCTTTCAAGTCTGCCCAGGGCCATAAAGTTTTCGCCATGTATGACGAGTCCTTTAAGGATTTTAAGAATTACTTCTTTAGAGTTCGTGCTGTCGAGGGGGCCCGCCCCTTTTTTCTTGATGAAAATGATGAGCTTTCTTTCCCTCTAGAGTGGCAAGAGGATGTGAGAGTGTCTCGGTATACATGGGAGATGCTTGATGAGGTTGAGCGTGCTTTTGTTGTTGTTCTTGAGGATTTATGGGGGGAACCACCCCATCTTGATACAAAAAGGTTTTTGAATGACCCGTCCTTGGTTCGAACTGTTTTGGGTACTTGTCTGACTTGTTTCTGTACTTGTTTTCTTAGTTTTGCTTCCTCTTCTTGTGATTGTAACCCTTTACTATGGCTGATTCTGTATTTGCAGAGATGTCAAAAAACAATGACTCCATGAAGGCCTTCAAAAAGGCAAAGAAGGCAACTGCTGCTCAAAACATCTCGGCCAAGGTGGCCAGAGAGGGATCTTCTCAGATTCCAGTGAAACCTCCTGTGCCGAGTTCTCCCAGGCCGAGGAAAGCAATTCTTATTCCTCGGGTTCATCTAGTCGATCCTCCACAGACTTCTGCCGCTGCTTCTGGTGCTCCTCCTAGTAAGAAGCAAAAAATAATTGAGCCTTTCAACCTTGATGCTCCAGATTTCGATGCGGTCGAGTTTGTATATCAACAAATCGGTCCTTATGGTGTCCTCCCTATGGATGACGTGTCACTTCTTCATCATTTTGATTCTATAACTCGAAGTAGTATCAAGATGGCATACATGGGAGCGGCCTTGTATCGAACTGCACAAAGTCTTCCTCTCCATGCCACCAAAGCTTTTATGGAGGAGGCCAAACGGGAGTTTGATCGAATAAAAGGCTTGAAAGAGGAGCTTGAAGTAAAGGTGGCCAAGTTGGAAAAAGATCTGGAGAATGAGAAGGTGAGTTCCCTCTCTTTGGCTGCCTCTGTGAGGCTGGCTGAAGACACAGCACTGAGGCATAAAGATAGCTATGTCACATCTTATCGGGAGGGAATGCGTCTGAAGGAGGAGTTGGAGAACGTCCGAGCTGATTACTCTGAGCTCCAGGGTCATGTTGTTGGCAGTGTAACTACTGCCTATGAGAACCTGAAGGAGTAGGTTCGGGTTATTGCTCCTAAGGCCGATCTTACTCTCTTCAGCCTGGACAATGTTGTGAGGGATGGTAATATTGTCCCTGATGACCAGGATGATGATGATGTTGAACCTCCCCAGTGCCTTCTATCAAGGTGTCGACCTCCTCGGTTCCTCTATTTATGTCTGATCTGGATTGTCAGATTCTGAACCGGGATGATGGAACTGTAGATCTTGTGCCTTTTCAGACTCGCCCTCCTTCTCCCCGTTCTGATGTTGCCGGGAAGGCTCCCGATCTTTGCTGATCTTCTTTTTAAGTATTTGTGTAAATAGCCTGGTTTGTGGGCTTTTGAACTGTTTATTTGTTTTGTTTAACTGATGACTGTTTTTAGTTGCCTGCCTAGCAACTTTTACTTTGAAAAACAAAAGTAGCTTTCTGAGGTAGATTTTGGTGGCCTCTTGAAGCTTTATTATACTATGCTTTTATTGCGCTTTTGCATGGTATCTCTTCTGGTTTCTGAGAGTGTTGGAATCTTGCTGCTTGACCTTTTTGGATTGCTTTTGTACTTATTGTTTTTAACTTGGATCCTTTAAGGCCGTGACTGTATGGGTCCGACTTGTTTCTCGGTTTTCTCGTTTTTGCTTGTATTTTTAGCGCCCCATAACCGATTTCTTTGTGTTGGTCCCCTTCTAAGTTATTTTTGTAATCCTCTTTCTTGGACTTTTGTCAGGTCTCTTTCAGGGATTACTTTTATAACTTGTATTGTAGGAGACCGACTTCGTTAGGTCGATCTCTTCTAAGTTATTTTTGTAATCCTCTTTCTTGGACCTTTGTTAGGTCTCTTTCAGGGATTACTTTTATAACTTGTCTTGTAGGAGACCGACTTCGTTAGGTCGATCTCTTCTAAGTTACTTTTGTAATCCTCTTTCTTGGACCTTTGTTAGGTCTCTTTCAGGGATTACTTTTATAACTTGACTTTGTAGGAGACCGACTTCGTTAGGTCAATCTCTTCTAAGTTATTTTTGTAATCCTCTTTCTTGGACCTTTGTTAGGTCTCTTTCAGGGATTACTTTTATAACTTGTCTTGTAGGAGACTGACTTCGTTAGGTCGATCTCTTCTAAGTTATTTTTGTAATCCTCTTTCTTGGACCTTTTTCAGGTCTCTTTCAGGGATTACTTTTATAACTTGTCTTTTAGGAGACCGACTTCGTTAGGTCAATCTCTTCTAAGTTATTTTTGTAATCCTCTTTCTTGGACCTTTGTGAGGTCTCTTTTCGGGATTACTTTTATAACTTGTCTTGCAGGAGACCGACTTTGTTAGGTCGATCTATTCTAAGTTATAGCAATTCCTCTTTAATAGGGTTGGCCTGACCTCTTTCCAGGGATTTGCTGATAACTTGGGTTGACTTGGTCCGATTTTTTAGTGTCGGCCAGTCTTTTTAAGTTATTATATAGCAATCCATAAGACCTAGTCAGGTTCTTTTTGAGATCACTTTCGATAAGTTCTTGCATTATTCTGTGTTCATCTTTGCCGATTTGTAGATGGCGGTTTCTGTCCTGGTTTGATCGTCCTTTAGGTGAACCGCGTTTTCACCTTTGTCGGACGATCATTCCTATCGAGATCGTACAGTGAATCTATTTTTCACTTTCTGTCGATCTGTTGCTTTATAATCGGACGATGAATGCTTCAGATTAATGCGTCTTAGGAATTTGTAGAATATCTAAAATGTATTTAATTCAAAGAAAATGCAAATATATATATGCAGGAGTTTTTCGTACCCTTAAGTCGGATTAAATCTCAATCTTGATGCCTCATTAAAAAACCTTTTCAGGAAAAAGAGTGCATCATATGATGAGATCTTTTACCTTTCCTAGCTATAGTACCTTCTTAGGTTACGGCGTGCCATGATCTGGGGAGTTCTCATCCCTCGAGTTCGGACAGTCTGTAGCAGCCCTTCCCAAGTACTTCTTTGACTCGGTAGGGTCCTTTCCAATTGGCTGCCAGCTTTCCTTCTCCTGGTCGAGTTGTTCCAATATCATGTCGGATTAAGATGAGATCGTTCCAGGAAGCCATTCACCGCTTTAGTGCTTCTTCTCTGATCCAAGCTCTTTCTTGGATTTCCGGAAGTAGTTCGAGCTCTTCTCTTTGAAGTTGAGAGTTGGTTTGTTTATTGTAGTGGACTACTCAGGGAGACCCTTCCTCGACTTCTATTGGAATCATTGCCTCCACTCCGTATGTTAATCGAAATGGTGATTCGTTCGTAGTAGAATGGGGGATTGTTCGATACGCCCATAGGACTTGTGGAAGTTCCTCGGCCCAAGCTCCATTTGCTTCTTGTAGTCTCCGTTTCAGCCCGGCCAATATGACTTTGTTGGCCGCTTCGGCTTGTCCATTGGCTTGGGGATGTTCGACGGAGGTGAACTGGTGTTTTATATTCAAGTCGGCCACTAGTTTCCTGAAGCCTGCATCTGTGAAGTGGGAGCCATTATCTGTGGTGATGGAGTACGGGACCCCAAACGTTGTAATGATGTTCCTATATAGGAATTTCCAGCTTCTTTGAGTACTGGCGTTGGCTAGGGGTTCTGCCTCGATCCATTTTGTGAAATAGTCTACCCCTACTATGAGGAATTTGACTTGTCCCGATCCCTGGGGAAAGGGTCCGAGAAGATCGAGTCCTGTTCCGAGGGTTACCTGAAACTGTAGTTCGATCTCGGACGAGATCTTCTGTGCTGGTCGGAGCCGACGTGTCCAGCAGGTGTATAGCGGCCAGAGCTGGTGTGTCCGACTTGTGGAATTGAGAATGCTGCTGATCCCTTGTCACCGAAGGGTGGGGGGTACCTGCAAGGGACTCCGATGCTTAAGTTAGCAAGGGTATTAAACAGGTTTTGAGTAGAATCAGAGTATGAGTTATACCTGGGTGCTCTAGTGTATTTATAATGGTGAGGAGTGACCTTCTATGGATAAGATAAGTTAGTTATCTTATCTTATCTTTATCTTCAAGTGAGGTCATCTTATCTTCAAAAGAACCGCCCTTCTCTCTGTAGGTTTGGGCTGCCTTAGGATTTGGGACATGTTCCTCTATTTGGGCCCTTCTTTGGGCTTTCCTAGTGACTTGGCCGAGCTCTTAAGAAAGATGTCAGGTTGTCCTTACCTGAAGAGGTCGGTCGCTTTGTCTGTCGAACATCCCGGGTCGGACAGCTCGACCCAGGGTATGAACAGTGCCCCTGCTTGAGCTCGGTCTTCTTTTTTGAGGTCGAGTCCTTGACTTTGGTCCTTCTTTGGTGAAGCCGAACTCAAGCATCTTGTCGATTCCTTTGTAGCAGTTTTTGAATGTAGAACGTTTCCTCTAAAAGCGCGCGCTTTTATATCGGCGCTTTGGGAACGTGCGAGGGTTTAATGCTTTCATTAATTTTAGCATTAATTGCCCCGTTTCCCTTTCGCTTTTTACTTTGATTTTGAAAACCCAAAAACGGTTTCTCTCCTTCGCCCTTTTTGTAACTTCTTTTTTCCGCTCCCTTCGCTCTCTGTTTTTCGTCTGCGCTTTTACTTTCTTGTGTTGCAGCATCGCTTGGCGTTTTTTTCTGGAGCTTTTGTTTTCGCCTAAAGTTTTGCAGTTTCGCGTTTCTCCCTGCGACATTGCTCTTGTTCGCGTCCTTTCTTTTGCTTGTGAGAGGGCGTTTCCAGATTTCGTCTTCCATCTTCAATTTCTTTGAAGCTTGCCGCTCTTTCAGGTTGGTACTCGCTTTCTTGCTTCTTTCGTAGCTTCGTCTTTAGTTTTTAGGTGAAGCTTTGATTTTGCATGTTTGAAATTTGAATCTTTTCGTGGTCTTGTATTTGCTTATCACTGTAACATGTTTTTCTTGTCTTTCTTTTATGCATTCTCTTGGCATTTCCGTAGAGGATTTCTAGGGTTTTATTGTTGCTTCTGATTGTTTCCTGTCTTTGATGATTTCTACTTGACGTGCTTTGATTTTTGGGAATGCTTTTTGCTTGGTAGACTGTAATGACTTTTTGTGTTTTTCTTTGATGAAAAATGTTTGCTATTTTGAATTCTTTATGAGAAATGCTGGGGTGCAAGCCGTAGATCTTGCCTGGAAACCTTGCTTTGTTACTGCCTCCAAAGGATGCCCCAGGACTTTGGTTTGAGTCTTGGGATTTTCCTTTTCTTGTTTCTTCACCTGTATCGTATTGACCGAGTTGTTTTCTCCCTTTGTCCGGGATGTTTTTAGTAACCCCATCTTCTTTTCTTACTTGTAGGATTAGTTGGCCTCATGTCTTCTCGCAATAACATTGTAGAGATGTCTTCCAGAGTTTCCGAGGGGATGTTCAATTGGCTGGACTCCCTTGTTTTGTTGTGTGTTTCTGTTGTGGATGCTGAATTTTGCACAAAGCTGAGGAAGCGCCATAGGATTTGTGATAACAATGCCCGTGAGGAGGATTACGAGCTTATTGCTCCTGATTCTGACGAGAGAGTTTGTTTTCCGACTTCCATTGAGAGGGAGCGTCCCTTCTTCTATGCCTATGAATACTTCTTCAGTCAGTTGAACGTTACTTTTCCTTTTATTGCTTTCGAGACCGACCTGTTGTGGTTGTGTAATATTTCCCCATCCCAGCTTCACCCAAATTCCTGGGGTTTTATTAAAATTTTTCAACTTCTCTGCCGAGAATTAGATGTAACACCCTCTCAGACTCTTTTCCTTTATTTGTTTGTTTCCTCCAAGCCTGGCGGTTCTTCAAAAAAGAAAGCTTCCTGGGTTTCCTTCAGGTCCGCCCAGGGCCATAAAGTTTTTGCTATGTATGATGAGTCGTTTAAGGACTTCAAGAATTACTTCTTTAAGGTTCATGCTGTCGAAGGGGGCCCGCCCCTTTTTTCTTGATGAAAATGATAAGACTTCTTTCCCTCTAGAGTGGCAGAGGGATGTGAAAGTGTCTCGCTATACCTGGGAGATGCTTGATGATGTTGAGCGTGCCTTTGTTGTTGTTCTTGAGGATATATGGGGGAAACCACCCCATCTTGATACAAAAAGGTTTTTGAATGACCCGTCCTTGGTTCGGACTGTTTTGGGTACTTGTTTCTTAATTTTTCCTTCCTCTTATTGAGATTGTAACTCTTTGCTATGGCTGATTCTGATTTGCAGAGATGTCAAAGAACAATGAGCCCATGAGGGCCTTTAAAAAGGCAAAGAAGGCAACTGCTGCTCTAAACATCTCGGCCAAGGTGGCTGGAGAGGGATCTTCTCAGGCCCCCGTGAGGCCTCCTGTGCCGAGTTCTCCCGGGCCGAGGAAAGCAATTCCTACTCCTCGGTTTTGTCAGGTCGATCCTCCACAGACTTCTGCCACTGCTTCTGGTTCTCCTTCCAGTAAGAAACAAAAAACAACTGAGCCTTTCAACCTTGATGCTCCCGACTTTGATCCGATCGAGTTTGTAGATCAACAAATCGGTCCTTATGGTGCCCTCTCTATGGATGACGTATCACTTCTTCATCATTTTGATTATGTAACTCGAAGTGGTATTAAGTTGGCACACATGGGAGCGGCCCTGTATCGAACTGCTCAAAGTCTTCCTCTTCATGCCACCAAAGCTTTTATGGAGGAGGCCAAACGGGAGTTTGATCGGATAAAAGGCTTGAAGGAGGAGCTCGAAGTGAAGGTGGCCAAGTTGGAAAAAGATCTGGCGAATGAGAAGGCGAGTTCCCTCTCTTTGGCTGCCTCTGTGAGGCTGGCTGAGGACACGGCACTGAGGTATAAGGATAGTTATGTCACATCTTATCGGGAGGGAATGCATCTGAAGGAGGAGTTGGAGAACGTCCGAGCTGATTACTCCGAGCTTCAAGGTCATCTTGTTGACAGTGTAACTTCGAGTTATTGCTCCTGAGGCCGACCTTACTCTCTTCAGCCTGGACAATGTTGTGAGGGATGGTAAGATTGTCCCTGATGACCAAGATGATGATGATGCTGACCCTCCCCCAGTTCCTTCTGTCAAAGTGTCGACCTCCTCGGTTCCTCTCGTTACGTCTGATCCAGATTACCAGATTCTGAACCGGGATGATAGAACTGTAGATGCTGTGCCTATTCAGACTTGCCCTCTTTCTCCCCATACTGATGCTGCCGGGAGGCTCCAGATCTTAGTTCACCTCCTTTTTTAAGTATTTGTGTAAATAGCCCGGTTTGTGGGCTTTGAACTCTTTTTTGTAAATGATGTTTTGTTGACTGTTGATACTCAAGTTGCTACTTTTAGCAACTTTATTTTGAAAAACAAAATGGTTTTTCTTGCTCTTGGGGTTGGCTTCAAGCGGCCTGTTGAGTTTTTTTTTATGGTAACTGCGATATGCTTGCTTGCAGCTTTCTTTAGCATTTACCTGGAATTTTCAGAGTTGTTTTTTTATCCATCCTCTTTTGATTGCATTTGTGGCGAGGTCGAGGTCTATCGGGTCAAGTTATCTCCCCTCTGTTGGTTGATTTACTCAATTGATCTTTTTCGAGCAACCCCTTGGGATTACTTTTTATAACTTTTTGTAGCTTTACTCCGACTTCTTCATGTTGGTCCCCGTTTCGCTACTAGGTGATCCTTTTTCTTAGATCTTGTTCAGATCTCTTTTAAGGTTTTACTTTTTGTAACTTTATCTTTTTCGGGCTGACTTCGTCATGTCGGACGTCGTTGAGTTACTCGATAATCCTCTTTCTTGGACCTCTGTTCAGGTCTTTTTCAGGGATTTATCTTTTGTAACTTTATCTTTCCGGGTCGACCTTGTCACGTCGGGCTTTGTCGAGTTATTTGATAACCTTCTTTCTTGGACCTTGTTCAGGTTTCTTTCAGGGATTATTCTTGCGTCGATCTCTTGTAAGTTGTTTTTTGTAATCCTCTTTCTTGGACCTTTGTTAGGTCTCTTTCAGGGATTACTTTTACAACTTTTCTTGTAGGAGACCGACTTCGTTAGGTCGATCTCTTCTAAGTTGTTTTTGTAATCCCATTTCTTGGACCTTTATTAGGTCTCTTTTAGGGATTACTTTTACAACTTGTCTTGTAGGAGACCGACTTCGTTAGGTCGATCTCTTCTAAGTTGTTTTTGTAATCCCATTTCTTGGACCTTTATTAGGTCTCTTTTAGGGATTACTTTTACAACTTGTCTTGTAGGAGACCGACTTCGTTAGGTCGATCTCTTCTAAGTTGTTTTTGTAATCCCATTTCTTGGACCTTTATTAGGTCTCTTTTAGGGATTACTTTTACAACTTGTCTTGTAGGAGACCGATTTCGTTAGGTCGATCTTTTCTAAGTTGTTTTGTAATCCTCTTTCTTGGACCTTTGTTAGGTCTCTTTCAGGGATTACTTTTACAACTTGCCTTGTAGGAGACCGACTTCATTAGGTCGATCTCTTCTAAGTTGTTTTTTGTAATCCTCTTTCTTGGACCTTTGTTAGGTCTCTTTCAGGGATTACTTTTACAACTTTTCTTGTAGGAGACCGACTTCGTTAGGTCGATCTCTTCTAAGTTGTTTTTGTAATCCCATTTCTTGGACCTTTATTAGGTCTCTTTTAGGGATTACTTTTACAACTTGTCTTGTAGGAGACCGACTTCGTTAGGTCGATCTCTTCTAAGTTGTTTTTGTAATCCTCTTTCTTGGACCTTTGTTAGGTCTCTTTCAGGGATTACTTTTACAACTTGTCTTGTAGGAGACCGACTTCGTTAGGTCGATCTCTTCTAAGTTGTTTTTGTAATCCCATTTCTTGGACCTTTATTAGGTCTCTTTTAGGGATTACTTTTACAACTTGTCTTGTAGGAGACCGATTTCGTTAGGTCGATCTTTTCTAAGTTGTTTTGTAATCCTCTTTCTTAGACCTTTGTTAGGTCTCTTTCAGGGATTACTTTTACAACTTTCCTTGTAGGAGACCGACTTCATTAGGTCGATCTCTTCTAAGTTGTTTTTGTAATCCTCTTTCTTGGACCTTTGTTAGGTCTCTTTCAGGGATTACTTTTACAACTTGTCTTGTAGGAGACCGACTTCGTTAGGTCGATCTCTTCTAAGTTGTTTTTGTATTCCTCTTTCTTGGACCTTTATTAGGTCTCTTTCAGGGATTACTTTTACAACTTGTCTTGTAGGAGACCAACTTCGTTAGGTCAATCTCTTCTAAGTTATAGCAATTCCTCTTTAATTGGGTTGGCCAGACCTCTTTCCAGGAATTTGCTGATATCTTGGGTTGACTTGGTCCGACTTTTTAGTGTCGGCTAGTCTTTTTAAGTTATTATATACCAATCCATAAGACCTCGTCAGGTTCTTTTTGGGATCACTTTTGATAACTTCTTGCATTATTATGTGTTCATCTTTGCCGATTTGTAGATGGTGGTTTCTGTCCTAGTTTAATCAACCTTTAGGTGAATCGCATTTTCACCTTTGTCAGTCGATCATTCCTATCGAGATCGTACAGTGAATCTATTCTTCACTTTCTGTTCGATCCGTTGCTTCATAATCGGATGATGAATGCTTCAGATTAATGCGTCTTGGGAATTTTGTAGAATATCTGAAATGTATTTTATTTAAAGAAAGTGCAAATATATACAGGTGGGGTTATTTCATACCCTTAAGTTGGATTAAATCTCAATCTTGACGCCTCATTAAAAAACCTTTTCAGGAAAAAGAGTTCATCTTGTGATGAGATCTTTTACCTTTCCTAACTATAGTACTTTCTTAGGTTACAGGCGTGCCATAATCTGGGGAGTTCTCGTCCTTCGAGTTCGGACAGTCTGTAGTAGCCCTTCCCAAGTACTTCTGTGACTCGGTAGGGTCCTTTCCAGTTGGCTATCAGCTTTCCTTCTCTGGGTCGTGTTATTCCAATATCATTTCGGATTAAGATGAGATCATTCTCAGCGAAACCTCTTGGCACTACCTTTTGATTATACCTGGAAGCCATTCGCCGCTTTAGTGCTTCTTCTCTGATCTGAGCTTTTTCTTGGATTTCTGGAAGTAGGTCAGGCTCTTCTCTTTGAAGTTGATAATTGGTTTGTTCATTGTAGTGGACTACTCGGGGAAACCCTTCCTCGACTTCTATTGGAATCATTGCCTCCACTCCGTATGCTAATCGAAATGGTGATTCGTTCGTAGTAGAAAGGGGGGTTGTTCGATACGCCCATAGGACTTGTGGAAGTTCCTTGGCCCAAGCCCCCTTTGCTTCTTGCAGTCTCTGTTTTAGCCCGGCCAATATGACTTTGTTGGCCACTTCGGCTTGTCCATTAGCTTGGGGATGCTCGACGGAGGTGAACTGGTGTTTTATATTCAAGTCAGCCACTAGTTTTCTGAAGCCTGCATCTGTGAATTGGGTGCCATTGTCTGTGGTGATGGAGTATGGGACCCCGAACTTTGTAACGATGTTCCTATATATGAATTTCCGGCTTCTTTGAGCAGTGGCGTTGGCTAGGGGTTCTGCCTCGATCCATTTCGTGAAATAGTCTACCCCGACTATGAGGGATTTTACTTGTCCTGATCCCTGTGGAAAGGGTCCGAGAAGATCGAGTCCCCATTTTGCAAATGGCCAGGGTGAGGTCACGCTGATGAGTTTTTCCGGCGGGGCGATGTGAAAGTTGGCATGCTTCTGACATAGTGGCCATGTCTTTACAAATTTTGTAGCTTCTCTTTGTAGAGTTGGCCAACAGAATCCCGCCCAGAGTACCTTTTTGGTGAGAGCTTACGCTCCAAGATGATTGCCACAAAGGCCGCTATGTACTTCCTCCAAGACGTCCTTTGTGTTGGAAGTCGGTACGTACTTTAACAATGGTATTGAGATCCCTCTTTTGTACAGTGTGTTTTTTATTATAGTGTAGTACTGTGCCTCCCTTTTTAACCTCTTTGGCTCTTTTTCATCTGTAGCGGATAATTTATACGTTTTTTGGCATTGTTTTTAGTATGTTTTTAGTATGTTTTAGTTAGTTTTTATTATATTTTTATTAGTTTTTATTTAAAATTCACTTTTCTGGACTTTACTATGAGTTTGTGTGTTTTTCTGTGATTTCAGGTATTTTCTGGCTGAAATTGAGGGACCTGAGCAAAAATCTGATTTAGAGGCTGAAAAGGACTGCAGATGCTATTGGATTCTGACCTTCCTGCACTCGAAGTGAATTTTCTAGAGCTACAGAAGCCCAATTGGCGCTCTCTCAATTGCATTGGAAAGTAGACATCATGCGCTTTCCAGCAATGTATAATAGTCCATACTTTGCCAGAGATTTGATGCCCCAAACAGGCATTCCAAGTCAGCTCAAGAATTTTGGCGTTAAACGCCGGAACTGGCACAAGAATGGGAGTTAAACGCCCAAACTGGCACAAAAGCTGGCGTTTAACTCCAATAAAAGTCTCTACACATGAAAGCTTCATTGCTCAGCCCAAGCACACACCATGTGGGCTCGGAAGTGGATTTTTATGTCATTTACTCATCTTTGTAAACCCTAAGCTAATAGTTCTCTACAAATAAGACCTTTTGCTATTGTATTAGGAGATATATTTTGATCATGTTTTTATGGTTGAACCCTCTTTGGGAGGCTGGCCATTCGGCCATGCCTAGACCTTGTTCTTATGTATTTTCAACAGTGGAGTTTCTACACACCATAGATTAAGGTGTGGAGCTCTGCTGTACCTCCATTATTAATGCAATTACTATTGTTCTTCTATTCAATTCAGCTTATTCTTGTTCTAAGATATTCATTCGCACCTAAGAACATGATGAATGTGATGATTATGTGACGCTCATCATCATTCTCACTTATGAACGCGTGCCTGACAACCACTTCCGTTCTACAAGCAAACAAGGCTTGAATGTTTATCTCTTAGATTCCTTAATCAGAATCTTCGTGGTATAAGCTGGAATTGATGGCGGCATTCTTGAGAATCCGGAAAGTCTAAACCTTGTCTGTGGTATTCCGAGTAGGATTCAAGGATTGAATGACTGTGACGAGCTTCAAACTCGCGATTGTGGGGCGTTAGTGACAGACGCAAAAGAATCACTGGATTCTATTCCGACATGATCGAGAACCGATAGATGAATAGCCGTGCTGTGACAGAGCGCGTTGAACATTTTCACTGAGAGGACGGGACTGTAGCCACTGACAATGGTGATGCCCAACATACAGCTTGCCATGGAAAAGAGTAAGAAGGATTGGATAAAGACAGTAGGAAAGCAGAGAGACGGAAGGGACAAAGCATCTCCATACGCTTATCTGAAGTTCTCACCAATGAATTACATAAGTATCTCTATCCTTATTTTATGTTTTATTTATCTTTTAATCATTAATCCTCCATAACCATTTGAATCCGCTTGAATGAGATTTACAAGATGACCATAGCTTGCTTCATACCAACAATCTCCGTGGGATCGACCCTTACTCGTGTAAGGTTTATTACTTGGACGACCCAGTGCACTTGCTGGTTAGTTGTGCGAAGTTGTGATAAAGAGTTGAGATTGCAATTGAGCGTACCATGTTGATGGCGCCATTGATGATCACAATTCCGTGCACCAAGTTTTTGGTGCCGTTGCCGGGGATTGTTCGAGTTTGGACAACTGACAGTTCATCTTGTTGCTTAGATTAGGTATTTTTCTTCAGAATTTTTAAGAATGAATTCTAGAGTTTCAAGGTGATGTTCTTATCATCACCAAAGCTGATTGATTCTCATCAATTTAGCTATTGAATGTAATGTCCTGCTGAAGCTTGGCTAGCCATGTCTAATTTATTTAGACTAAAGCTTTAGACTAACATTGCATGATTCATGGAATTCTAATTAAGAATTTTGATATCCTTATTTTCTTTTCCACTCAATTTTCAAAAAAAATCCAAAAAAAATTATAAAATCTTAAAACCAAAAAAATAATTTTATGTTTCTTGTTTGAGTCTAGTGTCTAATTTTAAGTTTGGTGTCCATTGCATGTGATACGTAAAAATTTAATTTCACGTAATTACCGGCAAGTATACCGGGTCGTATCAAGTAGTAAAACTCACTTAGAGTGAGGTCGATCCCACGAGGATTGGTAGATTAAGCAACTTTAGTTAAATGATAGATTTAGTCAAGCAAACATGGTTTTGATTTTATGAGCATTGTGACTTTTGAACATAATTGCAGGAATTTAAATAGCAAAGAATGTAAAGAACTAGAAGATAGAAATAAAGTGCAAGTAAATGACGGAAACTTAAAGTGCAAGAAACTTAAATGACATCAAAGATAAATTGCAAGGAATTAAAGGTTGCAGAAATTTAAAGAACATAAGAGTAAATGGCAAGAAGTAAATGAACAGAATGTAAATAACAAGAGTAGTAAATAGACAGAATGTAGAAGGGGATTGGGAAATGGGAAATTAAACAACTAGAAGCAACAGAGATAAGAATTGATGGTAGAGAGGATCATTAGGGATCAGAGATGCAAGTTTTCATGAATTGATGTTAGTCAAATCCTTCTCAATCATGGGTATAGATCCATGGCAAGTGGGTAATTGAATCCCAATCTCTTGGTGATTCAATTTCTCTCAACATAACCAATTGCCACTCTCGTGATCTAATTGTTCATGAGAAGAGATGAGGCTCAATTCTAATCCAGCCACACAATTCCCAAAATCTCAACCATGGAAAGTTACATCTCACATACTAACCAAGGTATATTGATTGAAGGAATCATGAAAGGATGAACTCTAAACTGAATTATGTGGCTCATTCCTCAAATTCACCACACAATTCTCATAGATTAACCCCTCTCTCGATGGTGGTTGAATCTTTGAAGAACAAGAGTTTCCTCTTTGGATCAACCACATGAATTGAGGAGGAAAAGAGGAGTTCATCAATTCATTGTAACAAGCATAGCTCTTCCCCCTAATGAATGGTGGGGTTTAGTGAATCATAGCTCCAATTGAAAACTAAATTGCATGAAACTAAAGTGCATGAAAATAAAGAGTGAGACTTCAAAACAGAAATTGAGAATTCAAGAATTCATAGATGAAAACTACAAATTAAACTACACTACTACTAAGGAAGAAGAGAAGGGGAAGTGAAGAAGAGTGTATGAAGGGGGGGGGTCCGAAGACCCACTCTCAATGGAGTGTGCCAATTCACAGAATTCCAAATTGGTCTCCTCCATATCCCCCCCAATCCAACCTCCCTTTCTATGAAACTATGGCCTTTATGTAGGCTTTCCTAAATTACAAATTGAAATGAAATTAAAAACAAATTACAAACAAAATGAAAATCAACTATTCTAGATGATTCTTGTGGCCTTGATTGGTTGAGATTTGTGGGCTTTGCATGCTTGAGGTTGGATTAGCTTCATGAAGGAATTCTTGTCAAGCAGGGCTCATTTTCACTGCTTTGGCCCAATGACTTGGCGTTGTTGCCAATAACTCCAAGCATAATGCACGTTGGCAACGTGCAAGTGGCTTTCCTGGAAGTGAGCTTTGAGACTTGGGCGTTGTTGGCCCAAGTTGTTGCTAACAACTTGCTCTTCTTCTTGGTTTCACTTTTCATGCTTAATGTTGCCTAAACTTTGAGCTTCAATCCTTTGCTTAAATATAAACTATGATATATCATTGGAAAGCTCTTGATGTCTACTTTCCAATGCCACTGGAATCACCTCATTTGGACTTTCCTAGCTCAAGTTATGCTCCATTGAAGAGGGCAAGGTCAGGCTGCCCTGGTTGGGCGTTTTTGCCAAACACTCCACCAATAACGCCCATGACAACGCCTCTAGCCCAGATTTCTTGGCCTGGGCGTTGTTGCCCAAGTTGCCAAGGAACACGCCAGGCCATTTTACCCTTGGCAACGTGTTCGACTCCCCCTCCTTGGCCTACTCATGCTTCCTTGAATTTCAACCTCATTTCCTTGTTTTTGGGGCCTGAAGATGACTCTGATTCGAGCTTCCATTTCATGCTCCACTATAGACTATTATATATGGTTGGAAAGCTCTAAATGTCAGCTTTTCAACGCAACTGGAAGCACTAAATTTGTATCTCTATAACTCAAGTTATTCTTGTTTGAAGATGACAAGGTCAGGCTGCCAGGGTTGCCGGCGTTTTTGACAAACACGCCTTCACATTCTCAAGTTGGCAACGTGGGTTACCTTCTAAGGCTGCTAAGCTTCGCAGGCGTTGTTAGCAAACACGCTTTCACCTTCCCCAAGTTGGCAACGTGGGTTATGCCTCCCAGGGAGCCAAATTTTAGCAAGGGCGTTGCCAACTTAGATTCCACGTTGGCAACGTGCTCCTTTCTGAGGCTCCAAATGAAGCCAGTTTTTGAAGCTTCAAACTAATGTCAAACCCATACTATGATATATGGTTGGAAAGCTCTGGATGTCTACTTTCAAATGCCGTTGGAAGTGCATCATTTGAAGCTCTAGAACTCAAGATATACTCCATGGAAGAGAGTAAGGTCCGGCTGCCAGATTTGCCAGCGTTTTTGGCAAACACTCCTTCTTCTCAGCACGTTGGCAACGTGCCAGCCCCTGCCCCCTTGCTCCATGCTTGCTTCCTGGCGTTGGCAACGTGGTTGGCAGCTCTTCCTGGCGTTGGCAACGTGGTTGGCACCAGGACTTGGCGTTGGCAACTTGATTGGCACCAAGACTTGGCGTTGGCAACTTGGTTGGTGCCTTGATTGGCGTTGGCAACTTGGTTGGTGCCTTGATTGGCGTTGGCAACGTGGTTGGTGCCTTGATTGGCGTTGGCAACTTGGTTGGCACCCAAGACTTGGTGCCTAGCCAAGCAACCATTCCTGGCGTTGCCTTAGAACACGCCCATGGTTTCTAGCTCAACAACGTGCTCGAGCTTCCCCTTTGGTGCCAAAGTTACTTGCCTCTTGACGTTATTGCCAAGCACTCAAGTAGAAGTGCAAGTTGGCAACGTGCAAACTCCTCTAGGATCACTCTCCAGGGCTGCTAGCGTTATCATCAAACACGCCAGTGGTAGCCCAAGTTAGCAACGTGCTCTTCATTCCCAAGGTTGCCTAGCTTGCTTGTATGATGCGCTCCAGGGCTCTTTGCTTCACCTATCATCAACCAAACACATGCATCAAAGCCTTGCTAAATCATAAGATTTTGCATCATTCATAACATCAAACAATTCTTGCATAAATCTCATGAAAATGCACATATTTAACAATGTTTGATTGAATCAAGGCATGCATACAATTCTCATCCAAATACTTGCTTATTGCCTAAGAAAATGCATGAAACCAACCTAAAGCATACAAAAAATGGCTAGTAAAACTAGCAAGGATGCCCTGGCATCAGCATGTTTTTAGTCTTCTAATTTTCGAAAATTACATGCATTATGTTCTTCATTGATCTTCAAGTTGTTCTTGATGATTTCCTTGCTCTGATCTTTAAATTCTCTTGTCTTGAGTGTTTTGTTGTTTCTCATATGCATTCTCAATTTGTTAGTGTCAATAGTATACAAACTTCCAAGTCTGGTGTCTTGCAGGCATTGTTTATTTGATCTTAGTTTCATTTTGATTATTCCTCATCATTAAAAATTAAAAAAAATTTTAATTTGTGTCTTTTCAAGTCAATAATACAGAGAATTGAAGATTCAGAACATACAGCAGAGGAATTACACAGAAAAAGCTGGGCATTCAAAACGCCCAATGAGGAAGAAAAACTGGCGTTTAAACGCCAGCCAGGGTACCCGGCTGGGCGTTTAACGCCCAAAGGGGTAGCATTTTGGGCGTTAAACGCCAGAATGGACACCATTTTGGGCGTTTAGCGCCAGGATGGCACAAGAGGGAAGATTTTGTTTTTAATTCAAATTTTTTTTTCAAGTTTTCATAATTTTTCAAAATCAAATATTTTTCAAATCATATCTTTTCAATCATATATTTTCAAAATCAATTTCTTTCCATTTTTCAAAAATACTTGCTAATAATTAATGATTTGATTCAACATTTCAAGTATGTTGCCTTTTCTGTTGAGAAAGGTTTAATGTCTGAATCATATCTTTTTAAAATTTCTTGTTAGCTAAGTCATTAATTTTAAAAAATCAAATCTTTTTAAACTGTTTTTCAATCTTATCTTTTCAATCATATCTTTTTAATCACATCTTTTTCAAAATAGTCTTCAATCATTTTTTCAAAATTTCTTTTAATTATTTCAAAATTTCTTACTTTATTTTCGAAAATTCTTCCCCTCTTCTCACATCCCTCTATTTAAGGACTAACACTCCTCCATTATCAATAATTCGAATTCTATCTTTCTAGATAAGTTCGAATTCTTCTTTTACCCTCTCCTTCTATTCTTCTTTTCCTCTGACACCTCAAGGAATCTCTATACTGTGACATAAAGGATTCCATACTTTTTTGTTCTCTTCTCTTTCATATGAGCAGGAGCAAAGACAAAAGCATTCTTGTTGAGGCTGACCCTGAACCTGAAAGGACCTTGAAGCGAAAGCTAAGAGAAGCTAAAGCACTACTCTCTGTAGAGGTCCTAACAGAAATCTTCAAACAAGAAGAAGACATGGCAGCCGAAAACAACAACAATGCCAACAATGCAAGGAAGGTGCTAGGTGACTTATTGCACCTATTCCCAACTTCTATGGGAGAAGCATCTCTATCCCTGCCATTGGAGCAAACAACTTTGAGCTTAAGCCTCAATTAGTTTCTCTAATGCAACAGAATTGCAAGTTTCATGGACTTCTATTGGAAGATCCTCGTCAGTTTTTAGCTAAATTCTTGCAAATCTGTGACACTGTCAAGACCAATGGGGTTAACCCTGAGGTCTACAGACTTATTGATGAGCGGATAATTTGTACGCTTTTTGGCATTGTTTTTAGTATGTTTCTAGTAGGATTTAGTTAGTTTTTAGTATATTTTTATTAGCTTTTAGTTAAAATTCACTTTTCTGGACTTTACTATGAGTTTGTGTGTTTTTCTGTGATTTCAGATATTTTCTGGCTGAAATTGAGGGACCTGAGCAAAAATCTGATTCAGAGGCTGAAAAGGACTGCAGATGCTGTTGGATTCTGACCTCCCTGCACTCGAAGTTGATTTTCTGGAGCTACAGAGACCCAATTGGCGCGCTCTCAACGGCGTTGGAAAGTAGACATCCTGGGCTTTCCAGCAATATATGATAGTCCATACTTTGCTCAAGATTTGATGGCCCAAAACGGCGTTCAAAGTCACCTTCAGAATTCCCATCGTTAAATGCCGGAACTGGCACCAAAGTGGGAGTTAAACGCCCAAACTGGCACAAAAGCTGGCGTTTAACTCCAAGAAGAGTCTCTACACGAAAATGCTTCATTGCTCAGCCCAAGCACACACCAGGTGTGTAACGACCCAACTCCCAGTATGCCATGGTCATACAAGAAGCTAAGTGTTACCAACTTGTTCTTCCTAATTATTAACTATTAGTTAATATATGAGCCTGTTCCTTGTTAGAACGTTGCCAATTTTACGAGTAACCTTTTTTTTTTTGTTGCAGATGTTCAAGTAAAATAAGCAAGCATACATTGAGAGCAATTAAAGCAAGCATAGAGATATATAGAAATATAGCAGATAATATACATCATGTACACTATAACAAAACATGTAGCGTTTACACAAGATCAAGTCAGTTTACATCCTCGTCATCCTACGTAGCTAATATTTACACGACACTCCCAGGGCCTGGCCCATACAAAAAGCCGCTAAACTGGCACCCAGGCTAGCCTAACCACTATATAGCTCCTAACTCTCGGGTGTACTAACACAAGTGAGAGACTGACTATCAGATAATGTTAGACTAGAGTGTCATCAAAAGAATGCCCCTTCCGCAGTCAAACTATATCTACTCGTGGCCGTTCGGAGAATCGCCGTGAGGCTCGTCCATCTCCTCATCCTGCTCTATCTCTATCTCAGGATCCTCCTCCTCCTCATCATCCGCAGCTATAACTATACCCTCAGATCCACCAGAAATACTGCTGTCACTATGTACAAAACCATTCGCGAGCACAGGTCCGTTCGCGTATATAGGAGCTACCCCGTCGTCCGGTAGTGTTGGCTCATCAGGCTGTGGAAAGTCAGGGATCGGCTCAGGGGGAAAGTCCCACTCTGGTGGTATCACAGGTACGTAGTCACCAGCTAACTCGGGCTCATCAGGAATGATAGGCTCAGGTTCCACCTCATTCAAAGGTTGAGCTGGTATAGGGTGCTCGGGGTCATCAGGAAAAGGATGTACCGGTGCGTCAGGATGTAGCCAGGATAAGGGAAAGTCGTAAGGAGCATCAGGGTCAAAATGCGGGCTAGACAGAGGATGTTGAAAGGCTCGATTAGGTAACGCATATCGTCTAATACGAGGCTCCAATCCCATGATGAAGTAACTGTGATGTACCGGATCCTCGTAGACGTAAGGGTCCTCGAACTCATAGAAGATCACGCCCATCTCCATCTGAGGGGGAGGAAGGGAGAGAAGGGGTAAGAACTGGGGAGTCCTTAGTAGGGTCGGGGTTATTAGTTACGTTTATTTATTTGGGGTCGATTAGCAGACGAATAACATAATATAGCGAAACAGTAAACAGAAGATAAAGATGGAAATAAAAAGTAGAGACAACAGAACACAAACAGAAGGACACCAGGAAATAAAGCACACACCTAGCACTCAAGCAGACAAACATAAAGAAATAATCACACACAAGAAGAAAAGCAACAGAGAGTGATGTGCAGACAAGAATGATGCATGTCTAGCCCTAGTACAGGCCATGAGCTCATGTGTCGGTTGGCTGCCCGCAATCCCGACATTTATCCGGTCACGAGTAATCCCGATTTCCCGGATACGATTTTCCGTTCCTAAATAAATGCGCATATAATAATAGCCGCTCATTTGAGACAGCCTCTGCTTACTGCAGGAAAATATATATATACTCTGCTCTGCTCTGGGGAAGCGGAAAATAGCTGTAGGTAACTTAGTTTCCCTACAGAAGCTCTGGGTTGCATTAAGCAACTAATATATATTAAATATAGCTCTGGGTTGCATCAAGCAACTAATATATATTAAATATAGCTCTGGGTTGCATCAAGCAACTAATATATATTAAATATAGCTCTGGGTTGCATCAAGCAACTAATATATATACATATCTCTTTACTCTGTTCTGGTTGCCCTTTTCTTTGTATCTCTTTACTCTGTTTTAATTACTCTGTTCTCTGTATCTCTTTTCTCTTCTCTGATTACTCTTTTCATCTGTATCTATATCACTCTTTTTCTCTTTATATCTTTATTTTATTCCGGTTACTCTATTTTCTGTGTTTTTCTACTCTACTTTGATTTCTCTGCTTAACGTATGTATTTAAAGCTTATGTAAATTTCGGTATGAATAGTTAACCTGTCCCAAATATAGGTTCATTAAGTCTATACTGAAACAGTTTAACTTTTCATATTATACCTAACCCTAGTCGCAACTCAAGTACTAACTAAGTTGCCCTAGTTCGTTCACTAGTCTCTGTCTGTTTTTCTGTCATTAAAACATTACAGACTTTTTCTTGGGTTTTTATCTTTCCTTTGACTTTTATCTTTCTTTTATCTTTACCTCACTAATATGTTCTTACCACTCCCTAAGTGTTTTATGAAGGTAATTAGGAGAATTCTGCACTTAAAGTTGTCTTTCTAAAGCTTTTACGTAAAACTGCCTTTTTCGCATTATTTTATTATTTTTATTAAAATATTATTTTTATTTAAATATTATTATTTAATATTTTATTATTATTTATTATTTTATTATTAATTTTCGAAAATTAACTTACCTTTTACTTTTAACCTTTAAAATTCACTTTTTACCACCCGTAACTTTTAATATTTCTACTTTTACCACTCTAACTTTCAGAAATTACTAAACAACCCCTTAAACACCAAAAATTTTACTTCCTTGACCTTTTTAAGATCTAAGGCCTGTTCTTCATTGTTCTTCATCACACTCAAAGTGTTCTTCATGTTCTTCATAAATTCTTCAGATTCTTTCTCTGTTTTTACCCGTTTTTCAATCTTTTCAGCAACCGATTTTTACTACAATTCATAATAAATTAGCAGCCACTAAAACCCCATCTTTTCTACATGATTTCAACATAAATTGAACCTCAATTTAAGCCTAGGGTTTCGTTTTTCCAGCTGCTCCAAGAACATGAACATAAAGCTTGAATTTCATCAAATTTCATCAAAATTTCACCAAATTTTCACCAAGAATCAATCATATATGCAACCAATTTTTAGCACAGCCAAATAATACAACATTCACACATCTCAAACACAAATAATCAAGATTAATTTCGTGACACCCTACCTGGTTTTGCTGCTCCTAATTCAATCAAACTTTCAGGTGGTCCTTAAGCACTTTTCCCTCCTAAATCACACCAAGAAAACACATATTTAACCATGTTTCCTTGAAACCGAATCAAAAGAGAGATGGTGCAGCCAACTCACCTTGATCCCAGCCTTGATAAGTCATATGATCATGTAGAGAAAGAAGAGAGGATCATTTTGGTCGGATTGGAATTTTGATTTGAGTTTTAGTTCAGCAGAAATCAAGCTTTGAAGATTTGGAACTAAGAACTTTTCTCTCTTTTTCTCTCTACCTATTTTCGGCCACAAAGTGAAAATGAGCCAGCCTTGGGGGTTTTGGGGGTGTAGGGTGAGTTGTGATTGGTTGGCTTGGAGGTGGATTAAAATAATATTAAAATATCTCAGGTGTATAACTACTAAAACTAGGTGTATCGGAACACTTGCAAAAACATCTCTAAAAATTATTTTCTGAGCTACTAGCATAAATGACACTAGTAACATATTTATTATGAGAATAAAATATGAATAATGAGGTCTTAGCATTGCTAAAGTCATCAGAGAGTGCTGGTGCTAAGCTGCACCAGTAAACTGTGAACCCGGTTAAACCGATTTTCTGTTTTTAACTAAAACTGACCAGGTAACCTTATAATATCATTCAAGAAACTTTTATTACTAATATAATGATAATACTACCCTATTATCTCTCTTCTCTCATGAATCGAGTCCGGTTCGTCAAACTGAGACTATCTACGAAAAACCGGATCAAAACTCCTAACCGATACGGTTCAAAAACTATGTTCTTCGTAACTGCATTATCGAGCTTGCCCCATAAAAGGTTCTAGCTTAAAGATGACATAATGACAATTAGGATTGAGATACTTGATAATATATCAGAGCTTCTCCCCTTACTGATCCTCCGGAGTTCTCCGTACTTTCAGAAAAGATCTCGCGTACTCGAAAACTGGGGTTGTTACAAAGTGGGCCCGGAAGTGGATTTTTATGTCATTTACTCATCTTTGTAATTCTTAAGCTACTAGTTCCCTGTAAATAGGACCTTTTACTATTGTATTTGACATCTTGGTAGCTATCTTTAGTCTTATGCTATCTTAGATCATGGGGCTGGCCTCATGGCCATGCCTTGACCTTGTTCTTATGTATTTTCAACGGTGGAGTTTCTACACACCATAGATTAAGGTGTGGAGCTCTGCTGTACCTCGAGTATTAATGCAATTACTATTGTTCTTCTATTCAATTCAGCTTGTTCTTGTTCCAAGATATCACTTGTTCTTCAACTTGATGAATGTGATGATCCGTGACACTCATCATCATTCTCACCTATGAACGTGTGACTGACAACCACCTCCGTTCTACCTTAGATTGGGTGAATATCTCTTGGATTCCTGATACACGACGCATGGTTGACCGCCTGACAACCGAGCGCTCGCCTGACAACCGAGCCAGCCATTCCGTGAGATCAGAGTCTTCGTGGTATAAGCTAGAATTGATGGCGGCATTCAAGAGAATCTGGAAGGTCTAAACCTTGTCTGTGGTATTCTGAGTAGGATTCAATGATTGAATGACTGTGACGAGCTTCAAACTCGCGATTGTGGGGCGTTAGTGACAGACGCAAAAGAATCACTGGATTCTATTCCGACATGATCGAGAACCGACAGCTGGATAGCCGTGCCGTGACAGGGTGCGTTGAACATTTCCACTGAGAGGATGGGAGGTAGCTGATGAGCGAATAATTTGTACGCTTTTTGGCATTGTTTTTAGTATGTTTTTGGTAGTTTTAGTTGAGTTCTTAGTATATTTTTATTAGTTTTTAGCTAAAATTCACTTTTCTGGACTTTACTATGAGTTTGTGTGTTTTTCTGTGATTTCAGGTATTTTCTGGCTGAAATTGAGGGGTCTGAGCAAAAATCTGATCCAGAGACTCAAAAGGACTGCAGATGCTGTTGGATTCTGACCTCCGTGCACTCGAAGTGGATTTTCTGGAGCTACAGAAGCCCAATTGGCGCGCTCTCAACGGCGTTGGAAAGTAGACATCCTGGGCTTTCCAGAAATATATGATAGTCCATACTTTCCTCAATATTTGATGGCCCAAACCGGCGTTCAAAGTCACCTCAAGAAATTCCAGCGTTAAACGCCGGAACTGGAACCTAATTGGGAGTTAAACGCCCAAACTGGCATAAAAGCTGGCGTTTAACTCCAAGAAGAGTCTCTACACAAAAATGCTTCAATGCTCAGCCCAAGCACACACCAAGTGGGCCCGGAAGTGGATTTTTATGTCATTTACTCATCTCTGTACACCGTAGGCTACTAGTTTCCTATAAATAGGACCTTTTACTATTGTATTTTCATCTTGGTTCTTCTGGTTCCCTCTCTGGGGCCGAAACCAATGATCACTTTTGTTCTTATGTATTTTCAACGGTGGAGTTTCTACACACCATAGATTAAGGTGTGGAGCTCTGCTGTACCTCGACTATTAATGCAATTACTATTGTTCTTCTATTCAATTCCGCTTGTTCTTTGTCCAAGATATCACTTGTTCTTCAACTTGATGAATGTGATGATCCGTGACACTCATGATCATTCTCACTCATGAACAAAGTGACTGACAACCACTCTTGTTCTACAAGCATACGAGGCTCTAGTGAATATCTCTTGGATTCTTTAACCGGAATCTTCGTGGTATAGGCGAGAACTGATGGCGGCATTCAAGAGAATCTGGAAGGTCTAACCTTGTCTGTGGTATTCTGAGTAGGATTCAATGATTGAATGACTGTGACGTGCTTCAAACTCCTGAAGGCGGGGCGTTAGTGACAGACGCAAAAGAATCACTGGATTCTATTCCGGCTGATTGAGAATCGACAGATGGATAGCCGTGCCGTGACAGGGTGCGTTGAACATTTCCAATGAGAGGATGGGAGGTAGCCACTGACAACGGTGAAACCCTTGCATAAGCTTGCCATGGAAAGGAGTAGGAAGGATTGGATGAAGACAGTAGGAAAGCAGAGAGACGGAAGGGAAGGCATCTTCATACGCTTATCTGAAGTTCCTACCAATGAATTACATAAGTACCTCTATCTTTATCTTTATGTTATTTTCGTTTATCACCATATCCATATGAGTCTGCCTGACTAAGATTTACAAGGTGACCATAGCTTGCTTCATACCAACAATCTCCGTGGGATCGACCCTTACTCGCATAAGGTATTACTTGGACGACCCAGTGCACTTGCTGGTTAGTTGTGCGAAGTTGTAGTGATCACAATTTCGTGCACCAAGTTTTTGGCGCCGTTGCCGGGGATTGTTCGAGTATGGACAACTGACGGTTCATCTTGTTGCTTAGATTAGGTATTTTTTTCAGAGTTCTTAAGAATGAATTCTAGTGTTTCAAGGTGATGTTCTTATCATCACCAAAGCTGATTGATCCTCATCAATTGAGCTCTTGAATGCAATGTCCTGCTGAAGCTTAGCTAGCTATGTCTAATTCCTTTAGACTAAAGCTTTAGACTAACATTGCATGATTCCTGGAATTCTAATTAAGAATTTTGATACCTTTATTTTCTTTTCCACTTAATTTTCGAAAAATCCAAAAAATTACAAAATCATAAAAACCAAAAATATTTTATGTTTCTTGTTTGAGTATAGAGTCTCATTTTAAGTTTAGTGTCAATTGCATGTTTCTGTTCTTCTTGCATTTTTCAAAATTTATGCATGTGTCTTCATTAATCTTCAAGTTGTTCTTGATGATTTCCTTGTTTTGATCTTTGAATTCTATTGACTTGAGTGTTTTGTTATTTCTCATGTGCATTCTCATTTTGTTAGTGTCAATAGTATACAAACTACTGAGTTTGGTGTCTTGCATGCATTGTTATTTGATTTTAGTTGCATTTTAATTATTCCTCATTATTAAAAATCCAAAAATATTTTTTATTTGTGTCTTTTCAAGTCAATAATACAGAGAATTGAAGATTCAGAACATACTGCAGAGGAATCACACAGACAAAGCTGAGCATTCAAAAATGCCCAGTGAAGAAGACAGACTGGCGTTTAAACGCCAGCCAGGGTATCTGGTTGGGCGTTTTAACGCTCAAAAAGGTATAGTTTTGGGCGTTAAACGCCAGGATGGCACAAGGGGGAGGATTTTGTTTTCAAATCATTTTTTTTTTCAAGTTTTCAAAGTTTTTCAAAATCAAATCTTTTTCAAATCATATCTTTTCAATCAAAGGTTTTCAAAATCAATTTCTTTCCTTTTTCAAAGATACTTACTAACAATTAATGATTTGATTGAACATTTTTTGCCTTTTCTGTTGAGAAAGGTTTTATGTTTGAATCATATCTTTTCTTGTTAGGCAAGTCATTAATTTTTAAAATCATATCTTTTAAAATTGTTTTCAAATCATATCTTTTAAAATTATTTTCAAATCATATCTTTTCAAATCATATCTTCTCAATCACATCTTTTTAGAACCATAACATTTCAATCAAATCTTTTTAACCACATCTTTTTCAAAATAGTTTTCAATCAAATCTTTTTGATTTCTAATTTCAAAATCTTTTTCATAAATCACTTGATTCCTTTTCCACTTTCATTTTCGAAAATTAAGTAATATTTTTCAAAAATGTTTTCAAAATCTTTCACTTAATTTTCGAAAATTACTTCCCTCCTTCTCACATCCTTCTATTTATGGACTAATACTATTCTTTAATGCAAAATTCGAACTCCATCTCCTTTGATAAGTTCGAATTTTCTACTTCTGTCTTCTACTCTTCTTTTCCTCTGACACTTCTAGGAATCTCTATACTGTGACATAGAGGATTCCACACTTTCTTGTTCTCTTCTCTTTCATATGAGCAGGAACAAAGACAAAGGCATTCTTGTTGAAGCTGATCCTGAACATGAAAGGACCTTGAAGCAAAAGCTAAGAGAAGCTAAGGCACAACTCTCTGTAGAGGACCTAACAGAAATCTTTAAACAAGAAGAACCCATGGCAGTCGAAAACAACAACAATGCCAACAATGCAAGGAAGGTGCTGGGTGACTTTACTGCACCAACTCCCGACTTTTATGGGAGAAGCATCTCTATCCCTGCCATTAGAGCAAACAACTTTGAGCTTTAGCCTCAATTAGTTTCTCTAATGCAACAGAATTGCAAGTTCCATGGACTTCCATTGGAAGATCCTCATCAGTTTTTAGCTGAGTTCTTGCAAATCTGTGACACAGTCAAGACTAATGGGGTTGACCCTGAGGTCTACAGACTGATGCTATTCCCTTTTGTTGTAAGAGACAGAGCTAGAATATGGTTGGACTCACAACCTAAAGATAGCCTGGACTCTTGGGAAAAGCTAGTCAATGCCTTCTTGGCAAAGTTCTTTCCACCTCAAAAATTGAGTAAGCTTAGAGTGGAAGTCCAAACCTTCAGACAAAAGGATGGAGAATCCCTCTATGAAGCTTGGGAAAGATACAAACAATTAATCAGAAAATGTCCTTCTGACATGCTTTCTGAATGGAGCATCATAGGTATTTTCTATGATGGTCTCTCTGAACTATCCAAGATGTCTTTGGATAGCTCTGCTGGAGGATCTCTTCATTTGAAGAAGACGCATACAGAAGCTCAAGAGCTAATTGAAATGGTTGCAAATAACCAATTCATGTACACTTCTGAAAGGAATCCTGTGAACAATGGGACTAGTCAGAAGAAAGGAGTTCTTGAGATTGATGCTCTGAATGCCATTTTGGCTCAGAACAAGATATTGACTCAACAAGTCAATTTGATTTCTCAAGGTCTGTCTGGAATGCAAAATGCACCTGGCAGTACTAAGGATGCTTCATCTGAGGAAGAAGCTTATGATCCTGAGAACCCTTCAATGGAAGAGGTGAATTACCTAGGAGAACCCTATGGAAACACCTACAATTCTTCATGGAGAAATCACCCAAATTTCTCATGGAAGAATCAAGAGAGACCTCAACAAGGTTTCAACAACAACAATGGTGGAAGAAACAGGTTTAGCAATAGCAAACCTTTTCCATCATCTTCTCAGCAACAGACAGGGAATTCTAAGCAGAACCCCTCTGACTTAGCAACCATGATCTCTAATCTAATCAAAACCTCTCAAAGTTTCATGACTGAAACAAGGTCTTCCATTAGGAATTTGGAAGCACAAGTGGGACAGCTGAGCAAGAAAGTTACTGAACTCCCTCCTAGTACTCTCCCAAGTAATACAGAAGAAAATCCAAAAGGAGAGTGCAAAGCCATAACCATGGCCGAACATGGAGAGGAAAGAGAGGAGGTGGACGCCAATGAGGACGACCTCAATGGGCATGCACCAATCTCCTCTGAGTTCCCCAATGAGGAACCATGCGAATCTGAGGCTCAAAATGAGACCATAGAGATTCCATTGGACTTACTTCTGCCTTTCATGAGCTCTGATGAGTATTCTTCCTCTGAAGATGATGAGTATGTCACTGAAGAGCAAGTTGCTAAATACCTTGGAGCAATCATGAAGCTAAATGACAAGTTATTTGGAAATGAGACTTGGGAAGATGAACCTCCCTTGCTCACCAAAGAACTGGATGACTTGTCTAGGCAGAAATTACCTCAAAAGAGACAAGATCCTGGGAAGTTTTCAATACCTTATACCATAGGCACCATGACCTTCAAAAAGGCCTTGTGTGACTTAGGGTCAAGTGTAAACCTCATGCCCCTCTCTGTAATGGAGAAGCTAGGGATCTTTGAGGTGCAAGCTGCAAAAATCTCACTAGAGATGGCAGACAACTCAAGAAAATAAGCCTATGGACTTGTAGAGAATGTTCTGGTCAAAATTGAAAACCATTACATCCCTACTGATTTCATAGTCCTAGAGACTGGGAAGTGCATGGATGAATCCATCATCCTTGGCAGACCCTTCCTAACCACAGCAAGGGCTGTGATTGATGTTGATAGAAGAGAGTTGATCATTCAAGTGAATGATGAATCCTTGGTGTTTAAGGCCCAAGGATATCCCTCTGTCATCATGGAGAGGAAGCATGAAGAGCTTCTCTCAAAGCAGAGCCAAACAGAGCCCCCACAGTCAAACTCTAAGTTTGGTGTTGGGAGGCCACAACCAAACTCTAAGTTTGGTGTTGAACCCCCACATTCAAACTCTAAGTTTGGTGTTGGGAGGTTCCAACATTGCTCTGATCTTTTGTGAGGCTCCATGAGAGTCCTCTGTCAAGCTAATGACATTAAAGAAGCGCTTGTTGGGAGGCAACCCAATGTTTTATAATTAACTATTTCCTTTTGTTATTTTATCTTTTTTGTAGGTTGATGATCATAAGAAGTCACAAAATCAATGAAAAAAGCAAAAACAGAATGAAAAACAGGAAGAAAAACAGCACACCCTGGAGGAAGAACTCACTGGCGTTTAAACGCCAGTGAGGCTAGCAGTTGGGCGTTTAACGCCCAGTCTGGCACCATTCTGGGCGTTTAACGCCAGAAAGGGGCACCAGACTGGCGTTAAACGCCAGAAAAGGGCAAGAACCTGGCGTTAAACGCCAGAAATGGGCACCAGCCCGGCATTTAACGCCAGAATTGGCTCAAAACGTGATTTTTGATGCCATTTGGTGCAGGGATGACTTTTCCTTGACACCTAAGGATCTGTGGACCCCACAGGATCCCCACAAACCCCTCACCTATCAAATCCCATCTCTCTCTTCACCATTCACCTCTATAAAACTCCACTTACCTCACCATCCAAATTCAAACCACTACTTCTTCCCCTTTTGGCCTAACCACAAAGCCATCTCCCTCTCCTCCATTTCTTCTCTTCTACTCTCTTCTTCTTCTTTTGCTCGAGGACGAGCAAACCTTTTAAGTTTGGTGTGGTAAAGCATTGCTTTTTGTTTTTCCATAACCATTTATGGCATCCAAAGCCGGTTCAACTGAGAAGGCATGACCTCAAGCCCATCACTAAGAAGAAGATGGAGCAAACAAGAGACCCCTCTCATCAAGAAATCCCTGAGATACCTCAAGGGATGCACTTTCCTCCACAAGACTACTGGGAGCAAATTAACACCTCCCTAGAAAAATTAAGTTCCAACATGGGCAACTAAGGGTGGAGCACCAAGAACATGCCATCTCCTCCATGAAATTGGAGAAGATCAAAGGATCATGAGAGAGGAGCAACAAAGACAAGGAAGAGACATTGAGGAGCTCAAGCACTCCATAGGATCTTCAAGAGAAAGAAAGAGCCGCCATCACTAAGGTGGACCCGTTCTTTAATCTCCTTGTTCTTTATTTTTCTGTTTTTCGAATTTTAGTGCTTTATGTTTATCCATGTTTGTGTCTTATGATCATTAGTGTCTTAGTGTCTATGCCTTAAGCTATGAATATGAATCCATCACCTTTCTTAAATGAAAACTGTTTTTATCACAAAAGAACAAGAAGTACAGGATTTCAAATTCATCTTTAAAACTAGCTTAATTAGTTTGATGTGGTGACAATACTTGTTGTTTTCTGAATGTATGCTTAAACAGTGCATATGTCTTTGAATTTGTGGTTCATGAATGTTAAAATTGTTGGCTCTTGAAGAATGATGAAAAAGGAGACATGTTACTGAGGATCTGAAAAATCATAAAATGATTCTTGAAGCAAGAAAAAGCATGAATACAAAAAAAAAAAAAAAGAGAAAAAGAAGGAGAAAAACGAAAAAAAAAAGGAGAAAGAAAAAAAAAGAAAGAAAAAGAAATAAAGTTGTGATCCAAGGCAATAAGAGTGTGCTTAAGAACCCTGGACACCTCTAATTGGGGACTTAGCAAAGCTGAGTCACAATCTGAAAAGGTTCACCCAATTATGTGTCTGTGGCATGTATGTATCCGGTGGTAATACTGGAAGACAGAGTGCTTTGGGCCACGGCCAAGACTCAATAAGTAGCTGTGTTCAGAATCATCATACTTAACTAGGAGAATCAATAACACTATCTGGATTCTGAGTTCCTAAAGAAGCCAATCATTCTGAATTTCAAAGGATAAAGTGAGATGCCAAAACTGTTCGGAGGCAAAAAGCTACTAGTCCCGCTCATCTAATTTGGAGCTATGTTTCATTGATAATTTGGAGTCTATAGTATATTCTCTTCTTTTATCTTATTGATTTTCAGTTGCTTGAGGACAAAAGCAAACAATTTAAGTTTGGTGTTGTGATGAGCGGATAATTTGTACGCTTTTTGGCATTGGTTTTTAGTATGTTTTTGGTAGTTTTAGTTGAGTTCTTAGTATATTTTTATTAGTTTTTAGCTAAAAATCACTTTTCTGGACTTTACTATGAGTTTGTGTGTGTTTTTTGTGATTTCAGGTATTTTCTGGCTGAAATTGAGGGGTCTGAGCAAA